>NC_090449.1:905117969-905419901 GCF_031143425.1 Pleurodeles waltl | reverse complement strand
TTTACAACCAGGAGACCAGGTACTAATAATGCGTCCCACGTCCGAACAAAAACTGATTGCAAGATGGCAGGGTCCATATAGAGTACTTCGAGCCGTTTCTCCTATCACCTATCTGATTGAAATCTCGGTCAATCCTAAGAAAACCCAGATTTATCATATAAATCTCTTTAAAAAATGGGAAGAACCAGACAACTCCGACGCTTCCGGAGAAATGGGTCGATTCCTATGTCCCAGTAAAAACTTGTATATTGAGTTTTGTCCCACCGAAAACAACGATGGGGAAGGGTTACCCGCAGTAAATGAAGCCTTGACGACTCTAGAAAAGGGGCAGGTATATAGCTTACTAAAGCACTTCCGACATTTCTTTTCAGTAACGCCGGGTAAAACCGCCTTGATATACCATAAAATAAGGACAACACCCGGTAAAATTGTTAGGTTACGTCCGTATCGTATCCCCGAGGCAAGGAAACAGATTATAGAGGACGAAATACAGAAAATGCTAGACCTAGGGGTGGTGAAACCTTCGACTAGTCCCTGGTGCTCCCCAGTCGTCCTGGTGCCAAAACCTGACGGTACTATCAGATTCTGTATTGACTTCCGGAAGCTTAACGAAAGTTCAATGTTTGACACGTATCCAATCCCTAGAGTAGATGACGTCCTAGAAAAACTTGGAAAGGCAAAATATATGTCCACAATAGACTTGACTAAAGGGTATTGGCAGATCCCGTTAGCCCCGGAGGACAAAGAAAAAACGGCTTTTGCAACTCAGTCAGGTCTTTATCATTTCACTGTGCTACCATTTGGACTTCATGGAGCACCAGCTACGTTCCAACGGTTAATGGATAGGCTATTAAAACCCTTTCAAACTTTTGCAGCAGCCTACCTAGACGACGTAGTTATCTTTAGTGAAACCTGGGATGATCATCTAATCCATTTACAACAGATATTCCACACTCTCGCAAAAGCGGGTTTAACTGCCAACCCCAAAAAGTGCGTTATAGAGAAACCCGACATATCATACCTAGGATACAAAATCGGTCAAGGGACACTACAACCCCAAACTAAGAAAGTAGAAGCCATTCTAAATGCACCTAGCCCTAAAACAAAAAAAGATTTACGCTCGTTCCTGGGATTAGTAGGCTACTATCGACGGTTCATACCTGAATATTCCACCCTTGCCGCACCCCTCACGGATCTATTGTCTAAATCACACCCTAATCGGTTAGTGCCTTTTTCGGATCTACAGAAGGCTAGTTTTGAGCAACTGAAATCCTATCTGACCAAAGAACCCATTCTACAGTGCCCAGATTTCTCGAAACCCTTCCATCTATACACAGATGCCTCCAACGTAGGATTGGGGGGGGTTCTGGCCCAACCCGATGGGGAAGGTAGAGATCACCCGGTAGTATATGTCAGTAGGAAACTGTTTCCCCGGGAACGTCACTATCCCACCATCAAAAAGGAATGTTTGGCCATCAAATGGGCTGTGGACACTTTACAATATTACCTGTTAGGTCGACCTTTTATTCTTTTTACGGATCATGCTCCCCTCACTTGGTTGTCCGCACATAAAGATACAAATTCCCGGATTCTGAGATGGTTCCTTGAACTGCAGCCGTTTTCCTTTCAGGTCCGCCACATACCAGGACCCCAGCAAGCCCCGGCTGATTATTTGTCCCGGTTCCCGGACTCTGCCACGGTCCTCGAACAGGACCGTTCATGGGGAGGGGTGTGTGACCGGGTATTCCCGTTCACTCCGGCACAAAGTACTACAGGTGACGTATCGGAGGGTTCCGATACGTCACTTCCGCGTTTCCCCATTGTCGGGGAAACGCGACCAGAACGAGGCTGGCGTGAGGCCGTTGCCGGGGAAACCAACGAGGTTTTACAGGACAACAGAGTGAAGAGCCGGGGCGCGCCGCAAGAGGGAAGAGAGACCGTGGAGAGAGGAGAGAAGAGGAGCACGGAGAAAAGAGAGGAGACACCTAAGGAGGAGGAAACCTGCGAAGAAGGCCAGACGAGGGCGGAAGACCGAGGAGGTCCTGTGCGCAACGAGGGACTGGAACCGGATAACCCTGCCGGGAGAGATCGACAGAAGGACCGCCATAACGCCAGCCACGACCCTGGAGGGTCGTGGCTGAACAAGGTACGGTCCTTTTGGACCAATAGAGGGGGCACGAATCTAAAGGGGACTGGGGAGGAGACATAGAGAAAAGGAGGGGTGGAACGGGAGGAATTAAAAAGGGGCACAGGGACAACCACGTGTGAGACACTTTTTGCCACCAACCCTAGACAGTGGTCAGGTCGTTTCCCCAACTCCTCACTGGCACAATCCCCATCCTTTTCTTACCTTTTCCCCAGTCGATGATAGTACAGAGAGAGAAAAGACTTCTTAGACCACTATACTTACCGTAGCGTTTTCTGTCCTTCTGTTTCCGGTATCGCCCTGGAACCATCCGAGAGAACAGCAGAGCAACCACCTGAAAGAGAAACAAGAGAAACAGAGGAAACCCCAGTCAGGGAAGAAGACGAACAAGACCTTAATTGCGGAACACCAACCCTACCTAAATTATAAACATTTTTTTTCCATTTAATTTGAATAAATCACTTACCTGAGCAACACCAACGCCTCTCCGTTGCCTTTATACTGTTCGATCTGTCACAGGGTCCAAAAGGGCTGTTTGGAAAAAAATAATTTTTGGCTGAGAAGTGGGGCAGAATTTTTATCGGTATGGAAGCGACAATTCTGGGTGGTAGGTATTTTGTAGATTCCTGCAGAGTCTGGAATGTTCCAACACAAATAAATGGGGAAAATGTGCGATTCTAAGCAAAGGTTTGTCAGGGCATGTGGGTAATAAAATGGTGCAGGGTGCATGTGAAACACACCACGCTGGACTCACCAAGATGTTTCGCTTTCAGCTGTGTCTAGGTCTTGTAGATTTTTCTACATGGCAGCGTCCCGAATTCCAAAAAGTGCATCCTTCACCTTTCCAAGTGGGACAATTTTGAGAGACAAGCTCTCATGGCCCAAATGTAAAATCAAAGCCCAAAATAATCAAATGTCCTTTTGTTTTTCCGTTGGGTAAGATGTTTTAGTGTGCTGGGGAGAGCTGAAAGACTGTTACCCCCTTCAGTTAGGGTGGGGGCATAACCACAACTTTGTCCCCATTTATTTGGGGTGCTAGTATTTCCAGACCCCTACCCTCTTTTTTGGAAAAAATTCTTCCCAGGTGGGCTTTTTGCCCCCTTTGGGGGCAGATGGGCCTTACAAAAATAGGCTGATCTTCCCCCAAGGCAGAAATGGCCAACAGTAATGTGCCCCCATGGGGAGTGACCCTTTCCCAAGGGGCTGCCCCCACAAACAAAACACGCACACACACACCAATCCATGGTGCCTAAGTGGTTTCTACCCCCCCTTTGAGGCTGATCGGCCTAATAGAAATAGGCCGATCTGCCCGAAGGAGGGCAGAAATGATCTAAAATAAATTTGCCCCACAGGGGAGCAACCCTAGCCTAAGGTGTCGCTCCCCATCTGTAAAAGAAAAAAAAAATAACCTGGTGCCTAGTGGTTTCTGTCCCCCTTGGGGGCAGATTGGCCTAATACAAATAGGCCAACCTTCCCCCAAGGTGGGCAGAAATTGCCCCCAGGGGAGCGACCCTTACCTAAGGGGTCACTCTCCATCTGTAAAAAAAAAAAATGAAATCCTGGTGCCTAGTAGCTTCTGGCCCCCTTGGGGGAAGATCAGCCTAATTAAAATAGTCCGATCTCAGAAATGTTCCAAAATAAATTTGCCCCCCAGGGGAGCGACCCATGCCTAAGGGTTTGCTCCCATTTCATGAAATTGTCAAAAAATCGCTGGTGTCTAGTGGTCTCTTCCTACAATGGGGTCAGATTGGCCTAAAAACAATTTGCCTCCATAGGAGCGACCATGGCCTAAGGGGTCACTCCCTACGTGTAAAAAAAAAAAAAAAGATCCCTTGTGTCTAGTGGCTCCTGCCCCCCCCCCCCCGGGGGAAGATCGGCCTAATTAAAATAGGCCATTCTGCCCCGGGGGGGTCAGAAAAGGATTAATAAACAATTGCCCACAAGGGGAGCGCCCCTTGTCCAAGGAGTCACTCCCCTTCATTGTATATTTACAAAACAACAAACTCCCTGATGTTTAGTGGGCATTTCTGCAGCCCGCTCGCGTTACGATCGGGCTGCAGAAATGCTCAGAAAGACAGGGAAGGAAAGGCCTTTCCTTTTCTTTCATGTCTCTCCTCCCGCCCCCACCTCCCGATCGGAAGAAAAATGCAAGCATTTCACTTCCTATTGCCTTGGAAGCTGGGCTTCCAGCACACTGGGGGCGACCTCTGATGAGGTCAGCACACAATCTTGCGCTGATGTCATCAGATGGCCCCGGTAGAGGCGGGGTCAGGGATGGAATGGGAAGTGATTCCCCCACCATCCCTTCCCATGGGAGGGGGTAGGATGCCCATGGGGGTGCTAGCGCTTCCCTCGTGGGCCAGGAGCAGGACAAGCTAGTTATCACCACGACACCCGAGCACTGTGGCCGAGGACGCAACCAGCTCATCCCCGGCACCCAAGAGGTCAAGTAAAAATCTTTTAAGGGGTTCAGTTTGTAATGCAAAGTTCTTTATGAATCTGGAATAATATTCACACAGGCCCAAGAATGATCTTAATTGATCCTTGTCTATAGGTTCTGAACTCTGTTTAATTTCCTCAACCAAATCTGATTTTGGTCTAATACCTGTCTTGGATACAATATGCCCTAAACATTCCACCTCTGGAGCTATGAAGCAACATTTGTCCGTTTTACAGTCAAGTCTTTTTTTTCTAGTGTGTCCCCAAAACTTTGTCTAAAACCTCCAAATGCTTCTTCTCATTGTTTGTAAATATAAGTATATTAACCTGGTATGCTCAAACGTGTTTGTTAACCCCAAAAACATTGAACAGGAGTTTCTGAAAGACTGATGCAGTGGCCAAAAGCAAGTCCCAGGATTCTGTACACCCCAAAAGGTATATTGAAGGTGGTTAAGGATCTGGGACTGGAAAACAGATTGATCTGATGATATGCTGCTGTGTGTTCAAAGGCAACAAATTCTTTGGCATCACCCAATTGTGCTAGCATCTCTCAGTTTTTAGGTAGTGGAAAACCATCCACAAGTATGTTCTTATTAAGAGATTTTAGGTCCACACAAAGTCTCATCTCCCTATTTTTCTTCTTGGTTACAACAGTAGGGGAGACCCACTCTAATGAATTAACAAATTCAATAACCTTGTCAGAACATAATTTTTCAAGATGGTCCTTCAACTGGCCTTTAACACTTAAAGGAACACTTCTCTCTTTATGTGCAATTGGGACTGCATCCTTTTTTTAAGTTTTGAAACCCTTTACTAAGCAAAGGCAATTATCAAACAGCAATTTGTGACTCTCTAGCAACTTTGGCAATGATTGGGATTGGCATATGAGATCTTTATGTAATTTTGTTTTTTTTGGGATTGCTCCACTGGATCTACTAAGGATATTGGGCAGTCAGTTCCCATAGTACCATGCACAGTGCTCCTTGGTCTCTCCAACCCAGGATATTGTATCTTTATACAGCTACATACATTTTAGTATATATGGACCTGCCTTTAAATGATATATTATTGTAAAAAGAACATCAAGTTGATATTATGGCCACCAAAAGCAAAGGAGCATATGTCAGGAGGCAACAATTTGACAGCAAACAACTTAGAATGGTATAATTTGTCAGTAATATTAGTGATAGGTGACCCTGAATCCACCATAACCTTTAAGTTGACTTTACCTATGCAGACTTCACATATGGGATCACCCTTAGTAATATTATCCTGGGTGATCTCCACCATCTTGTAAGATAAGACTACTCTGGTGTCTAGTTCTTCAGTCAAATTATTTAAGAAAGAGATTCCTGTTCCCATTCGAAACCCTCTTTTTGCACACTCCTGCATACTTTTGCAAAATTACCTAATTGCTTACATTTCAAAAACAGTTTATTAGCTGCCGGACAGTTTTTTGCATTGGCCAGGTGATTGCCCGATCCACACCTGAAGCATATATTGGAAGTTCTTCCACCAGGTCTAACACTTTTCTTTACATCTTTATTAAAGGATTTGTGAGGTTTATTTTTCAGCATAATAGCACGCACCTGTTCTATAGTTAATTGTTGTTTGCCTTAATTTAACTCTTTGAGGCCTGGGTTGACTTTAAATTCCTCTTGCTAGCTCTAATATTTCCTGAAGGTTGGTATTCTGGCAACATAACAACTTCTGCTGGATGCATTTGTTAAAAGAGTTAACTAAGATTTGATCTCTGAAATAATTATCCAGTTTCCCATAAAACTCGCATGTAGAGGCTAATACTCTCAATTCATCCAAAACATTATCAATGGTCTGTAATTGTGATTTTGTTTTGGTGAAGAACTTGTGTCTTTCTACTACAATGCTGGTATCATCCTTAAAATGATTTCTGAGTCAATTAATTGCCTCTATATAAACATCCCATTCTGTGTCAGGTGGCTGAAGGGGGGGGGGGTAAATGGTGAAATATACATTGCCCTTCCGCACCTAAACAATTGTAAATTGTGAACTTCCTTCTAGCATTGAATATGTCCCCAACAATAGCAATTAAGTAGCTGTCAACATTTTTAAACCATTCATGCCACTTATATATTTGAATAATAGCCTCGGCTAAAAATGGTGGAGGAATATTAGCATTTTGCATCTGGTGCAATAAGGAATAAAATGTGCAAAAGCAATTTTCCAGACCCTGCAAATATGTACACACAAAAATAATATAGCATATATGATAGAATGTAGAATTCCATAAAGCATATTATTTAGTGACTTAAACTTTTTGGTTGAGCCATTTGGCAAATAAAGTCAATACATTTGTGATGTATATAATTGTTCAGATTTGCAGTCATGCACATCAGAGAAGACATCAACAGACTGATTCAAACAATGTGCAAGGTGTGGAAAACAGACTAATTACTTGGACAGTAGGGTGTTCCTGTCATCACAAATAAGACAAGTGTATTCATAGAGATTCAAAACATAGGGCATGCCTGTCGCCGAAGGCAGACTAATAATAAAACAGCAAGGCATATCTGCCACTGTAACCTGTAGGAAACTAAAGGAACTTTATCCCAAGAAGTGGCCGCCAAGCGTCAACGATGTGCTTTTGCAAGGCGATCAGCATGCACTAGTTGTAGGAGAGCAGGAGTTGAGAGCGATGAGCTAATGCCTGCCTTGTGCTGCCCGGAGGCGATGATCAATGGTGAGTGCGTAGGCAGGATCATAGTGAACCCTCAATACATCAGCTCACATGCTGACAGCACATTGTCATTCATCGCAATAGTGTGCCTATCATTGTGGTGCAAGCACAATTTTCCACAAGGTGTGCTTGTCACAGTGTGTACATATTCCTAAAATTACCACACTAATGAATCAAATGTTGTGCCTATCACTGTGCAGTAGTAGAAGGCACATGGGTGACAACTGATGAGACAAATACTCTAGGTAATGAAATGCAATGGTGTCCCTGTCACCGTACTGTAAACAAACACAAATGATGGACAGAATGCGGAATCAATCAATAATTCACCCCCAGTCGCAGATCTGGGCTCAAACAATCAATTATTTTGCCCACCATGCAACCCCAGTTTGAGCCTATTGGTGTGGTGAGCAAATGAATTGATGGATTAAACCAAGATCTCTGACTGGAGGTGAATGTTTGAATGGTTCTGCATTCCGTCCATCACTTTTGTTTGTTTGCTTATGTCACCGTACTGTAGGAAAGTACTGGAGGCACAATTCCACATTGTTCTCTAAAGTTAGTGCCATACAGCTTAGATGGTGTGATATACCAGTGGTAGCCACACCTCTGAAATACTTGCCCTAGCAGCATTCCCACACAAACATGCAGCACAACACATTTGCACATGTCTTTAAAAAAATAGGCCACCAAATCCACCAAAATGGCTGCACGCAAAACACAGTGCATGACTTTCTACAGGAAATAGGCCTAGCAGCATGCCCACACAAACACACAGCCCGATACACCTGGCGTGTGTCTTTAAAAAAAAAATAGGTTGCCCAATCAACCAAAATGGCTGCATGTAAAATACAATGCGTGCCTTTCTAAAGGAAAGAGGCCACAGCGCGGACACAACGAAGTCCACACTGCTGCCTCCGACTTCTCCAGAACACTCCAAATGATACTTGAGAGGCAGCGTCTTGCTGAAACATTTTGCCACAGTGTTGAATTTACACACTTATCTCCACCTCACAAATGTCACAGATACAGCTGGAAACCTCCAAGTTTCCCTTAAAGCCCCTACAATGCAAGATGAAAGTTTTCACCCTTATTTTTCTGTTTAGAAACGTAACCACCAACTCTAATTTTCCTTGTAATTGAGGTGCTTTCACCACAATCTAACTGTCTTGCAGCACAGGATCCCATCCTCATTGCAAAATATGGACAAACAACACAAGAAAGATACCTGGAGAAGTAGAATTGATGATTCATTCTTGGCAGACAGCACACAATCCTTCCAGCAGCTGGTACCAGGTCACAACCAACTGCTACCACTGGAATTCTTTACCAGAACCACCATAGCGACATTCCAACATAAGGTTCCATTGAAAATGGAATGTAAGTAAGCAAACCACAACACTTCAATTAACAAGCAATACAAAGTCCGGAACAAATTATTTTGGGTGATTTTCAGCTGTTTTGTAAACTAGTTTAAAGAAGAGGTACTAGAGGCTGAAAGGTCTAGTGTCTGTGATCACAAAAAGTAATGTCACCATGTTGGGATGTGAGTGTGCCCTACAATGTGTACAGGTGTATACTAATATTTTGCACAAAATATAGAGGGACAAAATATTGCAAGTTAAGTATATTGAGAGAAGTATGAATTCACTACTCTACATCTGTGTTCCATGACTATATATATATCTATATATATATATATATATATATATATATATATATATATATTTATATATATATATTTATATATATATACATAGATATTTAGAAATGGGGTCTTTGGTTGGCAGTCAGTTTGCACTCTGTCCAAGCACGGACCCTCACTCTAGTCAGGGTAAAGGAGAAGCCCTGCTTTCCTCCTTGGTAGCTTTGCACATGCAGAAAAGATTAACCCCAGGAGCAATGTGTAAAGTATTTGTACCAACACACACAGAAATAAAGTGGAACACTACAAAATGGACACCACACCTGTTTAGAAAAATTGGTAATATGTATCTAAAGCAAACAAGACCAAAACAACAAAAATCCAACATACACAAGTCAAGATATGAGTTTTCAAAAGAATAAGAGTTGTAATCCACAGAAAACAGTGAGAACTTTGTTGTTACACAAAGTACCTGGTTTGTGGCAAAAATAAAGCCGCACAGATGAGCGTGTTTCGGAACAGTCAGCGATGTGTTGATTCCTTACTAACAAATGAAGCCATGCGTTATTTCTTCTCCAGTTGGGCCGGCAATGCGTCATTTTTCTCCCTCGCAAGAGAACGATATGTCAATTTCCGGACAGGCACCTCAGGCCCGGGCATGCTTTGCATTGATTTTTCACGCCCGTGATGTTGCATTTAAAATCCAGTCGCACAGTGTCAGGAAACCGCACTGTGTGGGGTTTGCTTTGTGATCAGCAACTGCAAGTGGGTTTTGCATGTCATTTCTCCAGCCGCAATGCATCGATCTTCCAGCTGCGATGCAGGCAGAGCATCGATTTCAGCCGCGAGGCTGGCGGTGCGCGTTTATCAGCCACGTTGAGGATGGTGTGTCAAAAATGTCCCTGCATGGTGGTCTTTGCATGGATTTCAGTCCTTTTCCACCAACTTCACCTTTCAAGGACCCAGGGACTGGATGGGGCACCAATTGGCAGGGCAGGAGTCTCACGAGAGAGTCCAGGTGCTGGCAGAGGAAGTCTTTGATGGCCCTGAGAATTCAACAACAGGAGGCAAGCTCAACTCAAGCCCTTGGAGAGTCTTCTCAAGCAGGAATGCATAGCAAAGTTCAGTCTTAGTCCCATTTCACAGGCAGAAGCAGCAACTCCAGGATAGCCCCACAATGCACATACACGGCAGGGGCAGCACTTCTCCACAGCTCTTCAGCTCTTCTCCTTGGCAGAGGTTCCTCTTGAGGCCTTGAAGAAATCTGATTTTCAGGGGTTTTGGGTCCAATACTTAAACCCCTTGTTTGCCTTTGAAGTTGGCAAACTTCAAAGGGAAGTCTATCTTTTTTGTAAGCTCCTGCCTTGCACAGGCCAGGCTCCAGACTCGCACCAGGGAGTTGGAGACTTCATTGTGAGAGGGCAGGAACAGTCCATTCAGGTGTAAGTGACAACTCCTCCCTCCACTCTAGCTCAGATGGCCCATCAGGATATGCAGGCTACTCCCTAGATCCCTTTGTCTCACTGTCTAGAGGGAATTCACATCAGCCCAACTGTCGGTGTGACCCAGACAGGGAATGTGCAAACAGGCAGAGTCACAGAATGGTTTAAGCAAGAAAATACCCACTTTCTAAAAGTGGCATTTTCAAGCTTACAATTTAAAAATCAGCGTTACCAAAAGATGTATTTTTAAATTTTGATTTCAGAGACATCAAACTACAGATTTCGATCTGCTCCCAAAGGGAATCTCACCTAAATATTATTTAAAGGCAGCCCCCATGTTAATCTATGAGAGAGATAGGCCTTGCAACAGTGAAAGCTGAGTTTAGCAGTATTTCACTTTTAGGACATGTAAAACACAGTAGTATGTGTCCTACCTTTAACATACACTGCACCCTGCTCATGGGGCTACCTGGGCCTACCTTAGGGGGACATTACATGTATAAAAAGGGAGGGGTTGGGATTGGGTACACTTGCCAGATCAATTTGGCAGCTTAAACCTGCACACACAGACACTGCAGTGGCTGATCTGGGGCATGTTTACATGGCTACTCAGGTGGGTGGCACAACCAGTGCTGCAGGGCCACTAGTAGCCGTTGGGTTACAGGCCCTGGGCACCTCTATTGCACTTTACTAGGGACTTACTAGTAAATCAAATATGCCAATTAGGAATAAGCCAATTACACATACAATTTACACAGTAGCACTTGCACTGTAGCACTGGTCAGCAATGGTAAAGTTCCCAGAGTACCCAGAGTCCAGCACACAGTCAAAACATGGGAAGCAGAGGCAAAAAAGACAGGGGAGACCACACCAAGAATGCCAGATCTAACATATGTATATATATATATATATAGATATATAGATATATATCTATATATATATATCTATATATCTATATATATATATATATATATATATATATATAGATATATAGATATATATATATGTACACACACACACATACATATATATATCATCAAGGTACATAAATGTGTATGTGTATGTAGGATAGGAACAGAAAATGTATACATACATAGCTGTCAATATTTTGGTCCTTGTTATACTTCTACCCTCTCCATATTCTGCACTCAATATTCAGGATCCACGCGCAGCCTTGGAGAAAAAGGATCACTTTGTTAATGCTGAGAAGGGTGCAGTAGATATAAATTTCAATGTTGGTGCTCATTCTAACATGTCCCTCACCTAGCTATCCAGTCATGGGGCTTCCGGTCTCTCCATACATCGCTTCACCAGGATCCTACACAGTCTAAAAAGCTTTGTTTTATTTTGCCGCTTTTCCTATCTTATATCACATTCAAACTAGCATAGCTATGGCATTTGGGATCAATGTGCATATAAGGTAAGGAAAAGGTAAGGAAAACCTGTACCTTCAATAAGAATGAGGCATTAAATATGCAAACTCTTCCATTTGTGAGGCTGTAATGCTTGAGCATGTAAATAGGGATTCGTAAATCAAAGAACACAATTTTACTCAGAAAATAACTATTGGAACATTAAGTTTAGTGAGGGAAGGTTGAAACAGAAAATCACAATCCCTGTGTTGGAATTAACAATCCTGCTATCTGCCACCCAGAGATTACAAGATTAATGGGATGGTGAATGACACACACATTACAGCTCAACAAAAGAGGGCAAATTAATAGCCCATGAAAATGTATAGCTCAAAATAAACTATCCCTTTTCTGCTTCTATGAAATAAATATTATCAGAAAGTATTAGGGATTAGTGTATTCATTTTTCCATTTAGAGGGAACATACATCTAACTCCCAGAGTTAAATCAATTTCTCTGGCACAAATGAAGATAACTTCATGAATTGGCTTGTTTTATCAGAAGATACTGAAATATTGTTGTGTTCCACTAATGCATATTAATGGGGTATGACAGCCTCAACAAGGGAAATCTTCTCAATGCCTTTCAATCCTTCCATAATTGTAGTGGACATATATCAGATAGAGGCCAAACAAGTATGACAAATTAAACGTACCAAGCAACCTTTGGATGACTTGTCTTACTATTAAACAAAATCTATTTATTTATTTTGGGAGATGGATATAAAAAAAGATTTTTTGAAATTATATCCTGATTAGACTCTTTTACACTGCACTGCACATGATCCCTTGAAGAAGTGCCTATTTGTCGCAGCTGACTTGACTGCAAGGACTGGTGGGGAGGTGAAATCAACAAGCTCCTGTTATCTAAGAAATACCTCTTGGGAAATTAAAAATCCCACAGTAAATGAACATTTTGGTTTCTTGTTGACGGTGAAGAAAACATTGATAAGCAACAAAACTGATAATCTAAATTTTACAATATTAATAAGATCACAAGGCTAGTATGAGGCGTTATCGGAAATCCAACCCTGCAAGAGACTTCTAGCAATGACATATTGGAATGATTTGGGTGGATTCTGAACAGAAAAAAAATAAGCATGTTTAAGTTCAAATAGGGCAACAACTTTGCTTTATAAAAAATGATATGGGTGGGATAATTACATGTTCTACTGTGTCTTGGAACACAGCAAGCTGTTTGAAATGCCTACATGAGGAGTAGTTCTAGACTCATGTTACAATTAGGGGTGAGTGATAAACTCCGCTCCACTGTTGTAGTTAACTGAGTTTTTGGCACTCTGCACTCTGCTTGGAGTGCATAGTTTGGCCAAAAAGTCAGTTAGCCCGGGAGTGGAGTGAGGTTCACTGGCATGCGCACTGCAGCCCAACAAGGGCAGACATTCTGTGCATGTGCTATGTGGCACATAACTGGGCTGCACTTTACACTCAGCCTAAAATGAAGACATGTCATTGTCCAGCTACAACAAGTTTTGCTATCTTACGGTCGGCGGTGTGGAACTGCTGCAAGATGCTGCTGAGGGGCTGCACTGATGCCAGCTCCGGGTCGAGGCCTCCCTCCCTTCACTGTCCTCAGCAGCCACAGGCAACGGGTACCCTCCTGGACCTAGGTAAGACCCTCATTTCACTTTCTCTTCTATGTGCACACGGAGGCTGGCACCAGACATGGACAGGATTTGCATATGAAGGGGCCTGTGCTTGGAAAAAAGGAAAGTTGCAGTCAGAGCTCCACTTGAAAAGAACCTTTGTCTCCCCACAGTCCCTGGGAAAGGAAGTGGTGTTATATGGAGTGCAGTGCTGATGCCAGCAAGGAGAGCTGGAGACCAGGGGAGCATCAGCTGCTGAGGTGTAGCCCTGCCAGACAGAGATGTGTGTGTGGCCCCGAGAGAGTGCCTTAGAGCTCAGTGGGAAGCAAGGCTCAGCACTTTGTGAAAATACCAGACTGCTGGTGGTGAGCTGGTTTGCTGCTCCTAGTTCTGGGCCCTAAAGAAAGGGTGGTCTAAGGCTGTTTGTAAGTACAGAGGAAGCGATTTCAAGGCTGATGCAAGAAAGGGGGAGTGCTTGGCCCTCCGTAGCAAGTTTGTGAAGGAGGGCAGCTGGTGAAGGGAAGTGTGTAGGTGTAGACAACATCAGGCTTCAGGCTGGTGGGCTGTGTCAGCACAAGAGGCCTGAAACTGCAGCTTTTGCTGCCTAAAGCATACCACCCTGGCCAGAATCCACCCGATCTCAAAAGCACTAAGCAGGGCCCTGCTTAGCATGCCCAAGTTTGGGTACATTCATGCTAGGGTGGTAGGGTGGGCGCCACTCTGCCGCATGCAGAACTTTGCAGAATTCCACAGAGTTTTTAGCCAACTTGGTTGAATTCAGCAGAGTAGGACTCTGTGAGCTCCGCCCACCCTTAGTTACAACAAAGATAAAGCACATGATTACCATAAGTCTCTTGGTAATTACACTTCTTTGTGGCAAACTTAATTAGGATTTTATTACACGTAGTTGGATTCTAATGGGCCTCATGGGTGAGATAGTTGTGGACACTACTACTGAGTACCTGTTATGGGTAATTGTCACAATGCAGTAAGATACCAGATTAGAGCTTACTTTCATTACTTGTAGAAGTTATTGACCTGAAGGTTATAGTCTATGTGTTAGTGCTCCAGCTTATTGATGGCTTGAAAGCACATCCTCTTGAACAAGTTTTGTAACAGACCTGGAGACTAAAACTTAGACCAGTCATCAGATAGCGATGGTTCTGATAAATGTGATGAGCTCTGGAATATTCCACATATAATCAGATACCCTGCCAAAATGTAATATACAGAACAATGCTTTTGAAACATCTATTTGTAGCTCAATTCAGAACTTTAACCTGTTGATTAAAGGGCAATCACCCTTCAAAAATAACTAGCATGCCAACTGTTGGTCAAATCTCTTTTTCAGGGTATAACTTAATAAATGTTCCATTGTTATGTTGGGTAAATACATTTGAATTTCTTCCACAATTTAGCAGTGGCCTTCTCCCACAATCAATAATGCATCTTGTTCTGTCCATGGCAGCTAAAGTTACTTCTAGTTTGGGAAGTGACAAAAGGCCAAATTTTGACTGGTCATCAGGACCAATTCAATAAATCAAAGTTTATGACTGATTGTTAGTAGGAACCCATTGAAGTTTGGTCTTCCACAAGCATGTTGTTTCTCTTAAATGCAACCAAACATTTTCCCTATTTCTGCAAATTTGGTGTAACACACAAAGTAAAGGTCCTTGTTCACAAATGGTGCATAGTTTGAGAGTAATCATTACAATTTCGGGTGTTACTGTTTACCACAATAAGTTGAGTGACACCCATTCCAATGGTCAGAAGTCCTTTTTGAGGAACAATGAGCCATAAAAGCTTTGGCAAAATGAAAACAAGGACTCCAGCAAGTTGACACGAATAGTAAAGTCAGATGGTAGAACTTGTATTTCTCTAGATATTGCACAGACAAAATTAGTTCACATTACACTTATCACAGAGCTTTACAGTCCCAGAAACACTAGTAAAATAGAATTAATTGGGGAAATGGCTGCCAGGGAAACCAGCAAGTTTACTTTGAATCATACTGACTTTTTTTTAAATTGAATAAAGCCAATCAGAGACCTAACTTTTAATAGACTCCATTCTGTTTTTCTTTTTTAAAACCAATGCAGCCTTAAAGGGAACTACTGTGTATCTAGTTCTTGACTGGATACAGGAATTATTTACAACTCATGCAGGGGTAAAACTCATTAGAAAGTCCTAGAGGAGTATGGTCTGATTGTGCTTTTAGATTCATGAGGTTAACAAAGCTAAATATTTTCTAAATATTGTTCTGCCCAACTAACTGATTGGTAGAGGCTAATGATAGGCTTTAAAACATACAAATAGACTTTACATGAGGTCACTAAACACACAATAATTTCACAGCACTAGGTTAGCATCAAAATCAATAACAAACAAGAATGCTAATGTCTGCTTTTGATATGTAAATTATAGTAGGGGAGTTGATATAATTGCCCACTTGAGATTGTAGAATAAACTTGTAGTTTACGCCATCAGTTGCATTGGTTAGTACAAGGACTTCACAATCACACATGGGGAAAAACACAGATAATCTATTAGACCACATTTTCTATCAAGGTTCCCATTAGAAATTGGCCTCAGACAAGGTGACAGTTTATCTCCAATGATATTAAACCTATATATACCTAATTTATATGTTTACTTACAGTCTCCTTACTGTGCTGCTCCTAAAGTAGGTGGGGTTCTGCTCAGTTTGTTGGCCCACATGGATGATTTGTTTCTGGTGGATACTGCTCCCATGGTCCTACAAAAACTTGACAAGCTTGCTGGAGATTTACAGCAAAGACAACATTTTAAGAATGTGTCTAGCAAATATAGAAATCTGACAGGTTCAACTAAAACTGTTCATAGTTCGTAACAGCATTACTGTAGCCCAAGATAGTTACTAGGCTGTAATATTAGATTCTAAATTATCTTGGAGGCCTCAGGATGAGGTACTAAAGGTGAGAGTGTACTAAAGTGCAGAGGTGGTGCATGTAAGATTATTTGATCCTAAGGGCTCCATTCAGATAAACAATTGATTCAATGTTATTCTGTAGTACTGGAGCACATGGGAAAATGTGTAAAATAAGGCTCAGTTTGATTGAGATTACTCAGATTAACACTATTTTGGGACTCAGTAGAAAGTGTTCCACAGGAACTGATTACATTGAAGTTGGGTCATGTTACAGAAGCTGAAAAAAATAATATTGAATATTATTGTATTTTTATAGGCTAAGGGCTTGATTATGATGTGGTTGGTGTATCACGCCCCATGTGTAAACCCTTTTTATGCACTGTTTGAAATTACAAGATAAAGGGTATTTAACATATCTGATAATTACTGGATTTGTTAAATAACAATGTTCACTGAATTTGGGCAGGTCAAACCTGTCTAAATTTAACAGGGAAAAAGCATATGGTATTTACACTATCAAGCAGATTTTGGTGCATTAAAAAACAAAAGCTGCATCTTATTCCACATATACTCCTAATAGATGCTATTTATCCCATACAATAAATAATGTACCATGGTGTTATATTGTTATTTGTCAGGTGCACTAATTAGCCCCCACACTAGTAACAAGGGCCTCAGTGTTTTGAGTACTCATGTTAGATGTCACTTACAGTGTTATTCTGAGGTAAAGCTTTGAGGAATAAGTCTAATTTATGGGCAAAACACTTTTGAAAAGCTATTATAGTCTTAGGGCCATATTTACTAACCTTTCATGCAGCATAGTGCAGTACATTGCCTCACCTATTAAGGTATGGTGCACCTATGCTCTCTCATAGCACTGGTGCACTTCAGGCAGCCTAGACCCTGCTCATGCACACTTGCACCAACGTCCAAGAGTAACTGTGTTACAAGGAAAATCATTTTTGTGTGGAAAGGGATACCTGCACAAAAACAATCCCACTGAGTCTTTTCCTCTTTCTATGTGTGCTGCAAAAATACAGCACACATAGAAAAAGAAAATAACATAGAGGAAAAAATATTTTGCTCCTTGTTTCGCCATCCTCTGGGAGGCGCAACGATTTCATGCAATCTAATGTTCACAAACCTTTGTAAATTTGTGAGTGCAGAAATCCATGGGTGGATGAATGGGAAAGCCCAAATTCTACCCATGGAACACCACCCAGAACAAAATGTAACAAGATGCCGCACAAGGCATTACGCTGCATTACATTTTACCGCCTTGTTGTACCACAAAAGTGTTGCAACCACAATGCAAAATGTGAGTACAACTGGCCCTTAGTTCTTCGAACTCTAATTGGGCTTGAATGAGAGACGTACATAAGAAAAAATCCTTCATGAATTATGATGGTGAACAGACCAGAATAGTTGATTTTAAGAGACTGTGTTATTGTCTGATTATCAAAGGCGGGGCAAGAGTTGTGTTTTAACAATATAAGGTTGCAGCCAAAGCACTGCTCACTCACTTGCAATCCCTGTAGAGTATATTAGCAGCTGGGGCACCAAGTATAAGAATCCAATATGCTATCTAAGAGGCTAAAAGAGACTTTCATGCATCTCATATGTAAGAATCGCCTCCTCTACTGGATTCATACTGCTTTTGATCCACATAACTTATGCTTAAACAATTTGATTTATGTAATCTCTACAGCTGTAGTTAAAGTAGTGCATCTACCTCACAAAATCCTTGAAATTCCTCGTTATAAGTAGGGATAATTATGTTTTTACCATGTGTACTGCTGAGTACTGCAAAAATATCTGTCTTTTTTAATTAATGTTTTGTAAAATGTAGTGAAAGACTTATCTTCATAGGGAACTTGTGTTTACACTTAATATTGCTGCAATTCATATTACACCAAAAATTAAATAATTGAACCAGTCACTTTAAGATGTTTAATTTGCTAGTGTAGAGTAACATTCATCCCCATTTAGAGGAACAGTGAGCAGAGTCAGACTGGGAAACCAGAGGCAGCCGTGGCAAAAATGCTCAAACCAGGCCCACTCCATAGCACAAATTCTCTTCCCTTTCTTCCGTTCTCTCTCTCTTTATTTCTCTCTTCTTCTTTGATCACTTTCTTTCTACCTTCCCCGTACCTCCCTCCCTCTCTTTTTCTCTCTCTTGAAGGCTCCTCTTGCCCACTGCTTTTAACTTCGGGGAGTTGGGGAAAGTGACAAAGGCAACAAGAGTGACCCTGGGCTTTCAAATTGGCCTCTGAGGGATTCAGACCACTGAGGTAATGCCTGGTGGAATTAATGTCCTGTCCTGCCATGACAGTGAACTATGTCACACCGTTAATAAGCAAGCATTGGCAAACACAGTCGATCTGGACTTGGTAAGATGGTGTGGTGGTTACATTATTTACTAATATTTTTGCAAACATCTGCCAAAATAGAAATACGTAAAATAGTTACGCATGCAAGCGTGGAGGAAATTTCAATTGCACCAGAGTGATTGGTGTAATTTCAGTAATTCTGCATTACTCTTTGATGTGGAATTACTGATAATTACATGATTACGCATCATCATGTAACTAAGAGTAATTTGCGGGAAAAATCTTAATGCAAGAGCACAATTAGCAAGCAGGAACAGCCACTCGCAATTTGAGTTATGCTGTATTTAGCGCAGTTTCTTAATGTAAAATGGATTCTTGTGTCCATTTTGGTAGATGTCAGTAGTAATTTTGGGGAAAGTCCTACCGCACGTGTGCATTTTGTGAGAGCATGCAGCTGCTCACGCTGGCTAAGTCTCATGGCATTATAATAACACTTTGTCTAGGGGGCTTCTAGGCTGCTCAGCTAAATCTTTTAAGCCTGTTTAAGTTGCCATGATTTCAAACATTTCCGGATTCTGTGGCTTGACAAATTGTCATAGACAGAGAATTCCACATGGGAGGAGCTATCACAGAGACCCTCCTGCCTCCATACTTGCTCTTCTGATGTTTAGAAACAGCCAGTACATTTGCAAAAGTAAATCATAAATAGCATGAGGGCGCATTTTGTAAGCTTATCTGTAAAAATTTACGTGGTGGCTCATTTGTACCCTTAAAAACCATGCAGAACATTTGAGTTCTAGCCGTTGTTTCAAAGGACGCCAGAGCAGCTTCTTTAACAGAAGTGTAACATGAGTATGCCTTGGAACAACAAAGATCAACCTTTCTGCCTCATTCTGAATCACTTGGACTTTATGTAGGACAGCAGTAGGCAGGCCGGCATAAACTGCATTAGCATAATCCAACCTAAATAAAACGGACGCTATTGCTGTAGCTTTGAGTGCCGCAATTGTCAGTAGAGGGGCTATTTTCCCTCATCGATTTAAACAAGAACCTGCATTTAGACACCAGAGAGTTCACATGAGTCAGCATTGAAAAAATACCATCAATCATGATCTCCAGACTCTTAACCATAAATGAAGGAGGTGGTAGGGGGACCTTATTCCTTAGGCCAATAATGTTGATTCCAGGTGCAGATCTTGTTGTTCAAGTACAACCAACTCAGTCTTATCTACATTTAGCTCTAGTTGGTTAAACTTGGTCCATCCAGCAACACATCTCATAGTATCCTGAAAATGTGTGTACGCTGTAAATAGCTGGGAGTCATCAGCATAATTATAAACAATGCAGCCTCTATTTACCAATGCCACAATAAGAGGCATTATGCAAATATTAACTAACTGGGGGGACAACGAGGGTCCCTGGGACACCACACATTCCAACTTGTTGGTCTGAGATGCAAAAGGCAATAATATGACCTATTGTGTTCGATTCTCAAGAAAAAATGTAATCCAAAAGAGTGCACTGTCTCATATCTCTGCTTCCTTCACCCAATCAATTAAGATCTTATGATCGACTATTTTGAAGGCAGCAGATAAATCTAACAGACCCAGCGCAATGTCTTTTCCCTGGCCTTCTTTATATCTTAAATCATCTATCACGGGCAATATTACAGATTCCGTATTGTGTAAGGAATGAATGGAAGCTGGCTTGAGCAAGATGCAGAAACTCTGTATACTGTAAACCAATGCACAATGTGGATGCAGCATGGGCCTCTAGCAGTTTAGCCTGAAAAAGCAGCAGAGATAATGGCCTCTAATTTTTTAAAACCATCAGATCTGCTTCCTGCTCTTTAAATAAAGGAATTACCTCCTCCAGTGCTTAAGGTGCACGGAATGCTGAGGAAGCTTAAACCATTTTTTGGATGTGTGCACCTACCTTGCATCAATGGGATGCAAGGTAGGCGTTCACATCCAAAAAATGGTGCTATCCCCATAGACCCATAGTTATACTCCCACACAAAAATAATGCACGGGTGGGAGGAGGGGCTAAATATTGTTGCTAAACTTGCTTAGCACCATTATTTAATGCCTGGGTCAGACCAGGCGTTAGTGGACCTTTGGAGCCATTTCCATGGTCAGACACCATGGAATAGGTCAACATGTGCCCTCCCCAAGCTCCAGGAACACCCCCACCAGAGGGACACTGGAGGATGGGGGACCCCATCCCAGGTAAGTCCAGGTAAGTATTTGTAATTATTCTTTTTGCCATCTGGGGCCCTAACTTGGAGCCCCCTGCATGGCACAGAGTGCAATGGCCATGCCCAGGGGACACTTGTCCCTGTGCTGGCCATTGCGTTGGTGGGCATGACTCCTGCCTTTTCTAAGACAGGAGTCATGTTTTAGGTGGTTGTGTGCCAGGAAATGGCGCTAGTCTGAAGCATTTTTTTGCCTCTAACCAGGCTAGTGTTATATTTTGGGGCACAACCTCCTGCTTCCCTACCTCCACCCCCACCCGGCTAGCGTCATTCTAGTTGACACTATCCCAAGCTGAGTGCCAACTTGCGCCAATCCACTAATTTGGAGCCCGGCAAGCCCTCAGGGATGGCGCAAGCCGGTGCTATACTTTTTGGTGCAAAACTGGATCCCGCAGTTTTGCACAAAAAAGTATGAATTCGGCCCTAAGTTCCTAAAATATTTTAAAATGTTCTTTCTGTTTATTAGAAGCTCCTAAATTTTCGTTGGTATAGTACTTTGATTTACCTAAAGTTTAGTGCTATTTTTAGCACAAAATGCACCCTCAAGTCCATTTTGGATGTGAGGGGGCATTTTTGCTCTAAGAAATAATGCTCAACACAGAATTATTCTTCTCACGTAATTCAAGCATACTCTCCCTGAAGTTGTACGTAATTACACATGGATACACTGGATTGCATGTGTAATGCTCACCCCTTGCTATTAGCTAACTGTAGTACCCATAGCTTGCACTAAAAATAATTTAATAATTGCAATTGCCTCTAGTGTACCCACAACAAATATGTAATACTTTTTAGTTTTAATGCCTGGCACAAGAAGCATTATTCTTGTTGCAAACAACAAGGTGCTATTGCCTTTGGATTTCCGTAACTTGAAGACAAACACACATGGATAACTAAAGCAGGGAAAGCCATCGTAATGAAGTGCACTTTTGTGGCAGATGTGCTTTTGTGAAGCCAAATGCCAACGCTCACCCACTGCCACAGGTTGTATGTTTTGGTGGGTGAAAGCAAATAGGAACAACAGTTCAGTTGACCAGCGGATGAAAAGTTTTCACCTAAATTCTCCCTCTATAGATGGGTAGATTTGTGTATATTTTTTATCTTATCCTTTTGTATTAAATAAGCTAAACTGTCTGTAGGTCATAAGTAACAAATCAAGGTTTGCAATGTGCATGAAAAATATGGAAATAAAAGGTTGAAAGAGGCATGAAGCAAAATATGCCTCACTGTATTCTAGACTAACATGGGCCACAGATGCTTGTGATTTTTTGACAGATCACAGTTATGTGCAGGTGCTATTGTATTCTTGGCACTGCACTCCTGATATCATCCTGTTTATCACTTGTTGTGAGATTATTAATGTATATTGGCTATTCAAGGGGGAAACGATTAAGGTTAAATTCTAGTTGTCTGCTCTTTCTTTAAGGAAACGTATCTGCAATGTGTCTGCCAAGACTGACAGCTTCAGAAGGAACGTATTTATATGTAATTTCTCGTAGATACCCCCACGTGTTACCGATATTCCCTCTGCAAGTTTCCCTCCATCATTAGGAGATGTTTGTGAACGATTATCCTATGGATGCTTTATCTCACTGTTTAGCAAGGGATAGTCCACATGCTGCCATCCTCAGCATACATGTATTCATTGTTCAGCTCACTCCCGGTCACCAGTAGCGCTAGATAATTGAGGACTGAGACAAAAAGATAAATACAAATAAAGACATTTCTATAAAGCAATACTATATGCATGGCTGTGTAATCTGATGTTGACTGTTTATTTGTTTATTCCATGCTTTGTTGCTACATAAATATTCATATGTTTTGCTTTAAATCAGTCAGGGCAGTTGTGCTTCTTTTTTAGGTTGTGTTTTGTTCATATTCTCTTTTCTTTCATGTTGTTGATAGTACTTTATTCATCCTCTGAGTTGGAGCAGTTTTTCATATAATGACAGAGTACATTTCATAGTGTAACTCTGATCTCAGCCAAGGTCTCAGCTTATTTTCCTTGTCCTTGCACTGCAAGGTCATCCAAGCGCTATCCAAAGAAGGGGTTGTATGGTTTAGTTGAGTACAACACAACACACTAACCACATATGCAATAAGCTAGTAATTATCCAGCCTGAGTTGTGAGTGTTTGCAAAGACCCAAAATGTTCCTAATATCTCTCATGGCTGGAAATGCACATCTTTATAGAAGTCGAGCTAACTGTGTTTTACTCTCCCCCACTTAGCCCTAAACTCCCATCCTAGAGTGAAGCCCGACCACTCGTCTGTATTTGCCCGGGGTAAGCAGGACATGGAAGGCGAACTTTCCCTCTCAAAACAAGCACCTAGACTGCTGGGTGTTAAGAAACCCCAGTCGTCGTACCTTTGAGAGTGTTTGGTTATCCTTTCGACATCATAGGACAGAAACAAATTGACACAAGGACGCATATATCTTCTTTTATCATCAGCCTTCTATTAGGCAAAATGGATTTTCCCAACAGACTTCTTTGCACGTTCAATGAAAACGTCAATCGCTGATAAATTCATTTTTTAACAATTGAGAACTTCCAATTAAGCTGTCAAAAAAGTGGAAAGGCAAGGGTGGTAAACACCTGTCACTTTTAAATGAAGCCATTGACAACTATTAGACTCATAACTTAATGTTGCCGAGAAAAATCGTATGACAGAAACATTATGTTGCATATATTGACAGTTTCCAAAGCTCATATCATTAAGTGCGCAAAACTAACCGTGTGAAGCTTCCGAAGTAAGTTATACATTACATAATAGGCAACTGTCCCTGGGAAGAAATTAGTATAAAATGGGTTGTTTTAGTACCAGCTTCTTCATATGTTTATACCTTTGTTTGTAATTAATAAAACTATAGTTTGGGATGTGTTTTCTTAAGACTAAAATATTTCGCAGTTAACCCTACTAGTTTGCTCACTTTCAACTTCTTTGATAAAGTCAACACCCCTGTGCTTGGAGTTACCGCGAATAAGTTAATACACACGGAAGCTCTCATCGATTTCCTACAGGATAGATTTGACACCGATACTACCCTGTAATAATAAATCGGACCAAGGCGGAAGAAGAATGTATTAATGTAAACTTCTCTCTCCACAGTAGGTGGAAAACTGTTGTTTTCACACGAGCACAGATAAATGCAAAAACTCGATGTTGTGTCGCCACAAGTGACCTGCAATGCTGGTAAAATTAAATAGAGATATCAGGAATTGGGAACATTGATCTCGATGCGGGTGGGAATAACTTCAGAAAAATGGCTGAGTAGGACCATGGTACTATGGTTTTGAAAGGAGATGATGAAACTAGGAATGTGAGTTGCAGTGGACATTACAACTGACACGTTTGCATCATATTCACTTCAGAATTTTTATGAGGAGGATGAAAAGTGTTTTAAGGGAATAGGAAGGTAGATGAAATCAGGTGTCACATTACCAATAGAGTAGTCCTGAATTCATGACACTTTGTGCTTTTTGACCCGCAGGGATTCTTGGATTGTTTCTTCTCACCAAATGGATGCCTGTAGTTGCCGTGAATGTGAATTGAAAATAGGTCAATCCCCCAGATGCATGGGGACAGGATTCCTGCTAGTGAGAAATTCCTAGGGTTATTAGTTAAAGTGTGGGAGAGCACCACACAAAAATTAAACACAATCTATGTAAGGGTGAACCACGAAAGTCCCAAGGCACAGTGGTACCAGCAGCCCCTTCTTGATGTAAATTCACTAAGGTCCTCAACTTCATCTCAGATAACATTTCTTCTGTATTCTGCCAACTTAGTGTCATATCTGTTATAAACAATAATAACATGAATGTCTTCCTCCCTCATTATTTGTAGAACTGAGAGAGTGTGAAGTAATTCCAATAATGACCTAGCTGTAATACCTGATGGGACATGCAGTCTGGAAAAGGTGTTCCCTTATCAATATGTCAGGGCCATCCAGAAGCATCACTAGATAAATCATCAAAGAGGTGTAGTTCAAATTGGCATCCCCTTGTCTCCCATTTTCTTAAAGATATGTTTAGGACACTTTCTCTGGAGTCCTTAATCTATGTACCACATTCCTAAAATTATTTCAGAGGTTTATATGTCCGGAAATATTTAGGGGCATATTTAAGAGCCCCTAGTAACATCTTAGAGCTGCAATAACGTCATTGTTTTTAGGCTAAGGCGGAGCTAATGTGAATGTTTCCCCATTCCATATTTAAAAAGTCACGCAATGTATGCATTGCGTCATTATGTAAACCCTTACGCCATATAACGCCTCTGTCAGCCATAATGTATGCAAGGGGGACGTTCCGGCACTAGGAGGCCCGAAAAAAAGGCACAGTGACAACAATTCCCAAAACAACATATTATTGTTTAGTTTCGAAGCATCCACTAATTCCTGCCAGATAGAATCTTCCCAAGATTTTTTCGCTTGTGCGATGGCCTCCATATAAAGGCGTCTAGCTTGTTGTATCTCCCCTGAAAGCCCGATCATAATAGCCTTTTTTAACCCAGACTTTGCCCTAGAGCAGGGTTAATCAAACCATCCATTACTTGCTAAATCCCCAACCCACAGTCTTAAACTGACTTTTTTGTAGAAGAAACTTTTCATTTTTTAAATCATATTATCATGTATACCAAGAATAAGAATATCATTAGTATCCTGTTCTTCATAAACTGCCAAGTTGTCTATAAACAATTGATAGATCCCACATAACAAATAAGGATTAGACCTTTGGCCACCCCACCTTCATAGTACTGTTATTCAAACTTGGGGAGGGGACCACTGTATATTGGTTATTGGAGGTCTCCTAAATACATCCCCTAAAAGGGTGAGGAGTAGGGGAAAATGATCACTCTCACATCTCAAGTCCACTCTCATATCCCTCAACAGGGGCCACAACTTCAAGTCCGCCAGAAAGTAGTCAAAAACACTTATCGACCTACCTTGTTTAAATGTGTGCACAGTGTTTATATCAGAAGCCATACGACCGTTACAGGCCCTAAGGCCATACTTTCAACATAAGGAAGCCAACTGGAGAGCCACACGTGAACAGGAACAATATCTATGGCTATGTAGCTGAGGAATCCCCCATAATTCATCCTCCTCAACCGTTAAACGACTAAGCAAGGCAGAGGGTTCAAAAGTGCAATTCAGATCCCCTGCTATAATCAAAGCAGACGAGGGTTGTAAAGTATCTAAAAAGTCTGATAATAATGTTAAAATCTGAGACTCAGATCCTCGTGGGACTGATTGAGCATAGACATTAATAAAAATAATATTAAAACTACTGAAACAAAATTTGCAGGCCCATTAGATCAACACAAACAATATCTAAAATCTTATAGTCACATTGCAATTTCTTGTTTAAAAGAATTAAGAGCCCACCTTTGGCCCGGCCTATCACCTTCTCTGATGATTCGGCGGAAATATTAAATGAAAGGAAACCATCTATGTCGATTTTGTCCTCTGCCCAGGTTTCCTGGAATAGATATCTTGAGTGTTTATGTAAGCAATCCAGTCTGGGTCATCCAATTTCCTTGCAAGAGCAGCTAGATTCCAAGTCAATATTGATAATCCATGGTTATCTAGCTCAATTCCATGTACATGGGGACTGGCATCCTCCTTGGTCATCTCCTTCTTACTAGTCCTAATAGGTCCATTCACATGTGAGTCCGCAGAATTAGCCCCGTTAGATACGTCCTGGACTATAGTTAGTCATACAGGTTTTGACCGAGGGTTTTCAACTGCGACCAAAGAATCCCTCTCTTGTCGGTGGCTCGAACATCCATGGGTAACAGACCAGCAAACACTGTGGGGTTTCAATGCAAGTTTAATTCCTCCCTTATTCAGCTCCCTGTTCTGACGAGTACGTAAATCAAAAGCTATAAGTTATTCCGCCAGTACCTTGTCAAAAAACTGAATAGAAATTAAATCAAAATTAGACCCCGGAGGACTACTTCTCTTTACTTCGGAAATATCCGAACGGATAACTGAAAGACAGTTACGTCAAGTACGTAACCAGTGGATGACCTTATTGATCTGAGATTCATGATTCTCAACTGAGCCTGGTGGCAGCTTGGGAACGTCAACCATGAAGATAATATTATCTCCACTCTTTGTGCCTAAGCTTTTAGTCGGAAGTGCTAGACCACTAGGTTCATTACAAAAGGGAGAATCAATAGTAGTGGGGAGTTCTAACAACCTATTCAAGGGAGTAAAGATATCAGCCTCCTTACCTACTGTTTTAGAGGTAGCTTCTCACCCCCTTGTTCTTTGCCTATTTGGGGGGGCTTCGAAGCGAGCAGTATTGCTAACAGGATTCTCCATAGAATCCCTGCTCATGAATAAACTGTAAGAACCCCTTCTCTTGCTCATAGGATTGTTTACAAAATTTAATTGATGGTCCTTGTTAGACTTTTCATCCTTGGCGTGGTCTCCCTTAACTTTTTGCCTCTGTCCCCCAGGTTGTTGATGTGCGCTGGACTCTGATTTTACTGTTTTTGTTACTCTGGGCACTTTACCACTGCTAACCAGTGCTAAAGTGCAAGTGCTCCTGTTTAAAATGTGTACCTAATTCGTTCTCCATGATAGGCATATTTGTTTTACTGTTAAGTCCCTAGTAAAGTGCACTAGAGGTGCCCAGGGCCTGTAAATCAAATGTTACTAGTGGGCCTGCAGCACTGGTTGTGCCACCCATACAAGTAACCCTGTAATCATGTCTCAAACCTGCCACTGCAGTGTCTGTAAGTGTATTTTTACACTGTAAACTCAACTTGGCAAGTGTACCCACTTTCCAGGCCTAAACCTTCCCTTTTCTTACATGTAAGGCACCCCTAAGGTAGGCCCTAGGTAGCCCCAAGGGCAGGGTGCAGTGTATGGATAAGGTAGGACATATAGTAATGTGGTTTATATGTCCTGACAGTGAAATGCTGCCAATTTCGTTGTTCACTGTTGCAAGGCCCGTCTCTCTCATAGGATAATATGGGGGCAACTTTGATATATTATTAAAGTGTAGATTCCCCTAAAGAGTAGATGGACATGTGGAGTTTGGGGTCCCTGAACTCACAATTAAAATACATCTTTTAGTAAAGTTGATTTTAAGATTTTGCGTTTGAAAATGCCACTTTTAGAAAGTGAGCATTTTCTTGCTTAAACCATTCTGTGACTCTGCCTTGTTTGTGGATTCCCTGTCTGTCTCAGTTTGACAGTTGGGTTGTTTTTCACCCCGCACTAGACAGTGACACAAAGGGGGCTGGGGTGTAACCTGCATTTCCTGATTAGCCATCTCTGCTAGGAGGGAGGGGTGGAGTGGTCACTCTCATCTGAAAGGACTGTGCCTGCCTCTGACAATGCCGGCTCCAACCCCCTGGTGTGTCTGAGGCCTTGCCTGGGCAAGGCAGGATTTCACAAGTAGGTGTGAGTCCCCTTTGAAGAAAGGTGACTTCAAAGACTAAAATGGGTATAAAAAGGGCACCCAAATCTACAGACTTTAGAAACACTTCTGCAACCAACAGGAACCTCTGCCTGGAGAAGAGCTGATAGCTGAGGAAGAAGTGCTGCCCTGCCTGTGACTGTGCTTTGTGGAGCTTTCCTGCAGTGCTGCTTCTGCCAGAGTAAGAGGGCAAAGACTGGACTTTGTGTGCCTTCCATCTTGTGAAGAAATCTCCAAGGGCTTGATTTAGAGCTTGCCTCCTGTTGTTTGAAGTCTCAGGGACAGCAAAGACTTCTCTCTGCCAGCACCTGGAGTCTCTGGAGAGACTCCTGCTCTGACAAGTGGTGCCCTATCCAGTCCCTGGGCCCTTGAAAGGGAAGCTGGTGGAAATCCAAGGAAATAGACTTCGGACGACTCCGGACTGACGCCGCTGCTGAATCCGGTAACGCCGCCTGCACCCGACGCCGTGACCTTCGCTGGAACGCGATGCTCTTCGCAGGCCCGACGCCGCAGCAGCCCCGCTGAAGTTCACAACTCCGTGGACCGACGCCGCTTGAAGTGCACGGATTAAACGTTTCGCACAGACGCCGCGATTCCCGACTTCACGCCTCGGCTTGTTTTCACTCTTCACCAAAGGTACTGTACTTGGGGGTCTACACGACTCCGTGTTCGGCGCCGCTGGTGTCGGCTTGTTGGGAACGACTCCGTCACGACGCCGTGTTAACATCTCATTGAAGCATTTTTGTTTCTAAGCGCTATTTTTGAGTTTAATCTTTAAAAATTCATAACTTGACTTGTGTATGTCGGATTTTTGTCGTTTTGGTCTTGTTTTGTTTAGATAAATATTTCCTATTTTTCTAAACCGGTGTTGTGTCATTTTGTAGTGTTTTCATGAAGTTACTGTGTGTGTTGGTACAAATACTTTACACCTAGCGCTCTGAAGTTAAGCCTACTGCTCTGCCAAGCTACCAAGGGGGTAAGCAGGGGTTAGCTGAGGGTGATTCTCTTTTACCTTGAATAGAGTGAGGGTCCTTGCTTGAACAGGGGGTAACCTGACTGTCAACCAAAGACCCCATTTCTAACATTGGTGGCAGCGGTGGGATTTGGACTTGTATTGTTACTTGACATATAGTAATTAAGTGTACACTACTGTTTGAGTTCAGACCACTACGTGACCACATACTGCTTGTCTTGAGATTTTTTGCTTTTTCTCTTTTAGTGGATTTTTCCCTACGTCCACTTTGTTTTTTTTCGCTGATCCTTGATTGACTTTGAACTTCATTTGGGAACTTGTTTCTGCATTTGGAACTTTGCACTCTTTTTACCTTTCATCATGTCTCTACTTGGAGATGCTTCAGTTTGAGCTGACTTTGACCTTGAGAAATTGGAGAGTTATACCAAAGCTCAGTTGAAGCAGTTCTGTAAAAGTTTTGACTGTCCCATTAAGAGCTCATCCAGGAAGGAGGAGCTGCAAAAGGCACTGAGGGCGTGGGTGACAGCCAAGAGCACTGAAGGGCACACAGAGGATGAGGGAGATGAGGAGGATGAGGAAGAGTGTTCAGTACATAATGGTATTGTGGGTGGGCCTGTTATGTCCAGGGAGAAGGTCTCCAGGGCAGGTAGCAGTGTCTCAGCCAAGGGTCTGACACCTGAAGAGTTGCAGGACAGACAGGCAGAGAGGGCATACCAACTGGAGCTGCAGAAGCTCAATCTGGAGAAATAAAGAGATGAGAGAAGAGAAATCCTTGAGGAAAGGAAGATGCAGCTTGCTCATGAGCTTAACTTAAAGGAGTTAGATCAGAGGAGCCAGTCCAGTAGGGATGGTGGCAGCAATCCTACAGTGCGGCCGGAGAGAAGGGTACACATCCCAAAAGACCTTGTGAGGGATTATAAGAGGGAGGATGATATCTACTTGTGGTTCAAGGGTTATGAGTCAGCTCTCCACATGAACCTGGTCCCTGAAGCTCATTGGGGGGCAGCCCTGTGGAAGCATTTTGAGGCAGAGGGGAGGGACACACTGACGGCCTTAGGGGATGCTCAGAGTCTCACCTACCCTGTCATGAACGAGGCCTTACTCACCAGGTATGGTCTCACCCCTGAGCAGTACAAGGAGAAGTTTAGATCCTACAAGAGAAAGGAATCCCAAACATGGTTGGAATGTGTTGATTCTTTTTGCAGGTCACTGGATGGTTGGGTGAAGGGCAGTAAGTTAAACACGTATGAGGGGCTTTACAATTTAATTGCTTGGGAGCACTTGTACAGTTTATGTTTTCCAGAGCTGCGCCAGCACCTCATTGACAGCAAGCTGACTGACCCCAGGAAGCTTGCGCAGGAAGCGGACCGCTGGGAGAGCACCAGGGTCCAAAAGAGGAATGGGGGAGACCACGCCAAGGGTGGGCAGGGTCCCTCTCAGAAGAAAGTGGGGGTAAGGGCAAACAGGGGGAGTTCTCTAAAGGGCCCCAAACTGATTCCCAGGGTAAGGATTCCCAACCCCCCAGTGAAAAGAAGCCATGGTTGTGCAAAGGGAAGCCAGTGGCAGGTGGTCCCCCACGTAAGTGCTATGCATGTGACCAGGTGGGTCATGTGAGGGGGGACCCCAAATGCCCCAAAAGTACACCGGCACCCACTGGTGCACCATCCCAGGGTTTGGCCAGTATAGCGCTTGGGGAGGAGTTGGTTTCAGGTGGGTGGGAACCAGCAGAAATGACCCTTGTCTCACTAGGGGACAGTGAGATGGTCCAGAGAAACCTAGTGCCTGATAACACTAAGAAATACAGGCAATGGGTAACCATCAATGGACAGAGGGTGGAGGCTCTGAGAGACACAGGAGCCAGTGTGACTACAGTGAGGAGTCACCTGGTGTCTGAAGAGCAGATTGATCCCCGGGTACTTCACCAAGTAGTTGCGGTAGACAACTCTGAGCGCCTCTGCAGAGTGGCGCAGGTTCCCTTTGAATGGGGGGGGGGTCTCAGGTTCCTGGAAAGTAGCTGTGAGTCCAACCATGCCTGTTGATTGTTTGCTAGGTAACGACCTGGAGGATTCCCCTTGGAAGGAGGTGGAACAAAGGTCTCACTTGGAGATGTTGGATCTGCCTGGATGGGTATGCGTATCCACCCGGTCTATGGCAGCCAATCAGGGTAGTCAAGAGCCCCTGGAGCCTGAAACAGTTGCCCAGGGGACCGCCAAGAAGAGGAAGGGCAGGGGGCGCGGGAACCGGCCCCAGAAGTTCCCACGGTCCGGGAGGAGGTAGAGCCTGAGGGTGAGGCCCCGGAGCCTACAGGGGAGCAGGTGGCTGAACTGGGGGAGGTCCCTGAGCTGTTGCAGTGGCAGCAGGAAGGGGGACCCACCAGGGAAGCATTCTGCACAGTGCAGAAGGAGTGCCCTACTCTTGAGGGGCTACGGCAGCAGGCTGCAGCCCAGGCGGTTGGCGAGGCGCCAGGTACTCACCTGATTTATTGGGAGGATGGCCTCCTGTATAGTGAGCCTAAGGTTCCTGAGCCTGGGTCAGCTCGTATGCTGGTGGTACCCCAGTGCTTCAGGGCCTTCCTATTGGGTTTGGCTCATGATGTGCCGTTGGCAGGACATCTAGGGCAGGACAAGACCTATAAGAGGCTTGTCTCCCACTTTTACTGGCCCTTGATGCACAAGCAGTCAGCTGCTTATTGTAGGTCTTGTCAGACTTGTCAGGCAAGTGGCAAGAATGGGGGGGCAATGCAAAGCTCCCCTCCAACCTTTACCTGTAGTCAGTACTCCCTTTGAACGGGTAGGAATTGACGTTGTGGGGCCTCTGGACCCCAAGACAGCCATGGGCAACAGTTTAATCCTGGTCTTGGTGGACCATGCCACACGATACCCAGAAGCCATTCCTCTAAGGACGGTCACTGCCCCCGTGGTGGGACATGCCTTGGTGGGAGTTTTTACCCGCATGAGGTTCCCCAAGGAGGTGGTATCTGATAGAGGTACAAACTTCATATCCACTTATATGAAGTCTCTGTGGAAAGTGTGTGGGGTAACCTACAAGTTCACCACCCCTTACCACCCCCAAAGTAATGGTCTCGTTGAGAGATTCAACCGCACCTTGAAAGGCATGATTCAGGGCCTGTCAGAGCCCTTGAGGCGTAAGTGGGACGTCCTCTTGCCATGCCTTCTGTTCGCTTACAGGGAGGTGCCTCAAAAGGGACTTGGCTTTAGCCCCTTTGAGCTCATCTATGGCCACTCTGTGAGGGGACCGCTCAGTCTGGTGAAGGAGGCTTTGGAGAAAGCTCTTAGTAAACCACCCCAGGATGTATTTAGCTACATGCTGGCACTAAGAAACCAGACTGCCCGCTTCAGGAGTCTTGCTCAGGAGAACCTGGAAGCAAGCCAGGAGGATATGAAACGGTGGTACGACCAGAATGCCACTCTGGTTGAGTTTCAGCCTGGACAAAAAGTGTGGGTCATGGCACCAGTGGAGCCTAGGGCTCTCCAAGATAAGTGGACTGGGCCTTTTGAGGTGGTGGAAAGAAAGAGCGAGGTCACCTATCTGGTAGACTTGCAATCCCCCATGAACCCTTTGAGGGTCCTACATGTCAACCGCCTCAAACCAAACTTTGAGCGAACTGAGCTATCCATGCTCTTAGCGACAGATGACGGGGTGGAGGAAGAGAGTGAGCCTCTTCCTGACCTCCTGTCTGCAGGAGAGAAAGATGGGTCTGTGGAGGGAGTGATCCTCTCCCCCTCCCTGACTGAGGAACAGCAGAGGGACTGTCGCCACATGCTGGGACAGTTCGCCTCGCTGTTTTCCCTGATCCCAGGAGTCACACACCTGTGCACACATGATGTGGACACTGGGGACAGTACACCTGTTATACATAAGGTTTACAGGGTGACTGACAGAGTTAGGGCTTGCATTAAGGAGGAAGTCTCCAAAATGTTAACCCTAGGGGTTATTGAGCACTCCAGCAGTCCTTGGGCCAGCCCAGTGGTCTTGGTCCCAAAGGCTGCTGCTCCTGGTGCCACTCCGGAACTTAGGTTCTGTGTGGACTACCGGGGTCTCAATGCGGTCAGCAAGACTGACGCACACCCCATCCCCCCGAGCTGATGAGCTCATTGATCGGTTAGGAGCTGCCAAGTACCTCAGTACGTTTGATTTAACATCTGGGTACTGGCAGATTGCCTTAACTGAGGGGGCAAAGGAGAGGTCAGCATTCTCTACCCCAGATGGGCACTTCCACTTCAATGTGATGCCCATCTGGGGTGAAGAACGCCCCTGCCACCTTTCAGAGGTTGGTCAACCAGGTGTTGGCAGGACTGGATGAGTTCAGTGCCGTCTACCTGGATGACTTTGCTGTGTTTAGTTCCACATGGGAGGAACACCTGCAACACCTCTGGAGAGTGTTAGAGGCCCTGCAGAAGGCAGGCCTCACTATTAAGGCGAGCAAGTGCCAAATAGGGCAGGGTTCTGTGGTGTACTTAGGACACCAGGTGGGGAGTGGCCAGGTGGCACCCCTACAGCCTAAGATTGACACGATTCTGGCTTGGGAGCCTCCCAAGACCCAGACTGAAGTGAGAGCCTTTTTAGGTCTCACAGGATATTACCGGAGGTTTGTTAAGGGATATGGCACCATTGTAACCCCCTTAACTGAGTTGACTTCTAAGAAGCAACCCAAGAAAGTGATCTGGACAGAGGCTTGCCAGAACGCTTTTGATACCCTGAAGGCTGCCATGTGCACAGCACCTGTGCTGCAGGCACCGGACTACTCCAAGGAGTTTGTTGTGCAAACAGACGCCTCAGAGCATGGTATTGGAGCAGTACTCTCACAGCTTAATGAAGAGGGCCTAGATCAACCCGTAGCCTTCCTTAACAGGAGGTTACTACCCAGAGAACGTAGGTGGAGTGCCATAGAACTTGAACCGTTTGCTGTGGCCTGGGCACTGAAAAAGCTAAGACCCTACTTGTTTGGGACTCACTTCCGAGTTCAGACCGACCACAGGCCCCTCAGATGGTTAATGCAGATGAGGGGTGAGAATCCAAAACTGTTGAGGTGGTCCATTTCCCTACAGGGGATGGACTTTACGGTGGAACATCGTCCTGGTACAGAGCACGCCTATGCTGATGGTCTGTCCAGGTTCTTCCGCCTTAGTGATGAGAACTCCCATGAGGTTGGGTAGTTGCTCCCCACTTTTAGCTGGGGGGGACACGTGTTAGACTTTTCATCCTTGGCTTGGTCTCCCTTAACGTTTTGCCTCTGTCCCCCAGGTTGTTGGTGTGTGCTGGACTCTGATTTTACGGTTTTTGTTACTCTGGGCACTTTACCACTGCTAACCAGTGCTAAAGTGCAAGTGCTCCTGTTTAAAATGTGTACGTAATTGGTTCTCCATGATTGGCATATTTGTTTTACTGTTAAGTCCCTAGTAAAGTGCACTAGAGGTGCCCAGGGCCTGTAAATCAAATGTTACTAGTGGGCCTGCAGCACTGGTTGTGCCACCCACACAAGTAACCCTGTAATCAAGTCTCAGACCTGCTACTGCAGTGTCTGTAAGTGTATTTTTACACTGTAAATTCGACTTGGCAAGTGTACCCACTTGCCAGGCCTAAACCTTTCTTTTTCTTACATGTAAGGCACCCCTAAGGTAGGCCCTAGGTAGCCCCAAGGGCAGGGTGCAGTGTATGGATAAGGTAGGACATATAGTAATGTGGTTTATATGTCCTGACAGTGAAATACTGCCAATTTCGTTTTTCACTGTTGCAAGGCCTGTCTCTCTCATAGGATAATATGGGCGCTACCTTTAAATATGATTAAAGTGTAGATTCCCCTAGAGAGTAGATGGACCTGTGGAGTTTGGGGTCCCTGAACTCACAATTAAAAAATACATCTTTTAGTAAAGTTGATTTTAAGATTGTGCGTTTGAAAATGCCACTTTTAGAAAGTGAGCATTTTCTTGCTTAAACCATTCTGTGACTCTGCCTTGTTTGTGGATTCCCTGTCTGGGTCAGTTTGACAGTTGGGTTGTTTTTCACCTCGCACTAGACAGTGACACAAATGGGGCTGGGGTGTAACCTGCATTTCCTGATTAGCCATCTCTGCTAGGAGGGAGCGGTGGAGTGGTCACTCTCATCTGAAGGGACTGTGCCTGCCTCTGACAATGCCGGCTCCAACCCCCTGGTGTGTGTCTGAGGCCTTGCCTGGGCAAGGCAGGATTTCACAAGGAGGTGTGAGTCCCCTTTGAAGAAAGGTGACTTCAAAGACTAAAATGGGTATAAAAAGGGCACCCAAATCTACAGACTTTAGAAACACTTCTGCAACCAACAGGAACCTCTGCCTGGAGAAGAGCTGATAGCTGAGGAAGAAGTGCTGCCCTGCCTGTGACTGTGCTTTGTGGAGCTTTCCTGCAGTGCTGCTTCTGCCAGAGTAAGAGGGCAAAGACTGGACTTTGTGTGCCTTCCATCTTGTGAAGAAATCTCCAAGGGCTTGATTTAGAGCTTGCCTCCTGTTGTTTGAAGTCTCAGGGACAGCAAAGACTTCTCTCTGCCAGCACCTGGAGTCTCTGGAGAGACTCCTGCTCTGACAAGTGGTGCCCTATCCAGTCCCTGGGCCCTTGAAAGGGAAGCTGGTGGAAATCCAAGGAAATCGACTTCGGACGACTCCGGACTGACGCCGCTGCTGAATCCGGTAACGCCGCCTGCACCCGACGCCGTGACCTTCGCTGGAACGCGATGCTCTTCGCAGGCCCGGCGCCGCAGCAGCCCCGCTGAAGTTCGCAACTCCGTGGAAGTCGCCGCACCACGTCGTGACCGACGCTGCTTGAAGCGCACGGATTCAACGTTTCGCACAGACGCCGCGATTCCCGACTTCGCGCCTCGGCTTGTTTTCACTCTTCACCAAAGGTACTGTACTTGGGGGTCTACACGACTGCGTGTCCGGCACTGCAGGTGTCGGCTTGTTGGGAACGACTCCGTCACGACGCCGTGTTAACATCTCATTGAAGCATTTTTGTTTCTAAGCGTTATATTTGAGTTTAATCTTTAAAAAATCATAACTTGACTTGTGTATGTCGGATTTTTGTTGTTTTGGTCTTGTTTTGTTTAGATAAATATTTCCTATTTTTCTAAACCGGTGTTGTGTCATTTTGTAGTGTTTTCATGAAGTTACTGTGTGTGTTGGTACAAATACTTTACACCTAGCGCTCTGAAGTTAAGCCTACTGCTCTGCCAAGGGAAACATCCTGAACAACTAGGTCTAAACCACTACTTGCCTGAACCACTACTGCTAAACAACTAAAAAGTCTCTACAACTAAGTACTGAACAACTACTGTCTAAACAACAATTGTGCCTGAATAACAATTGCCTGAACAACTACTTTTAAGGTAAGGTTTTCTTTTTGGTTGTTATGGTTTATTAGTTGTTTAGAATATATATATATATTAGTTGTTCAGGCAATTGTTATTCAGGCACAATAGTTGTTTAGAGAGTAGTTGTTCAGTACTCAGTTGTAGAGACTTTTTAGTTGTTTAGCAGTAGTGGTTTAGGCTATAGTTGTTTAGGACCTAGTTGTTCTGTCACATATTCCTCTGCCAAGCTACCAAGGGGGTAAGCAGGGTGATTCTCTTTTACCCTGACTAGAGTGAGGGTCCTTGCTTGAACAGGGGGTAACCTGACTGTCAACCAAGGACCCCATTTCTAACAGTCCTCTATACCAAGTGAAGGTAGTCCCTCGCACAGGGGGAAGTTTACTAACCCCCCATAGGGGGGGTTGGTAGATATAGTTGGCTTAGTCACTACAGACTTAGCATCCCCTTTTCCCCCACCATACCCTGTTGACATTTACAACCACATTCGTGTACCATTTTTCCCTTCATTAGTTTTGTTAGTTGCAAGACCAAGCTCCTAACTTCATCAACCCTCTGCAAAATAAAAGCCATATTGGCTACATTATCAGGTGACTTCAAACCGTTGATGGAAATAGGGATATTAGATGAAATAACATCCTCAATAACTGGCTCGGACAAGGATTGTGTATGATCCATAAGAAAATCACCTTCCTCAGCCAGGGGGTCAAACCGATTGGTGCATAATATATTGGGAACCATCCTTACCTCTGGACTTAATGGAAGGGATATAATTATTGCGTCCTCTGCGGGAGTAACACCCTGGCTGAGCGAGAAATTGGGAGCCCAGCACAAAGTTCCCTGCGATGGAGATAAAGTAATATTCCTTGTATTGGGCAATTCTTCCCCACCGCCACCCTTAATAGAGCAATCCCCATTAGTATCCATATCACATTTCAGGATGGCCTCTACTTCCTCAAATAATAAATCAATTTCATTGAGTGATTTTGGGCCACATCCTGTGGCTGTACTTGCTAATTTCCTAGGGCATTTTTTCAGTTTTTTTGTATTGTTTAAGGGCACCATCAGGTCAGCAGCCTTCCTTTTCCCCATAATAAATAATAAACAATAGATAACAACCCTAAAGAAAGCTGTAAGCCACTAACTCTTACTTGATACTTATACCTCCTGCCAAATTGTTTGGCCCTGCCCAGCCTCGATCGGGCGATGACGGGCGAAGACGGGCCCATCTAGGCCCGGTCTTCGCCCGGGCACGCACCCGGCCGCATCCATTGCGCGTCCCCCGCGCGTCCCGCTGGAGAGCGCGTCAATTTCAATGTCTCTTGGGGCCTGTGTTGCCAGGAAATGGAGTCCTGCCCTGGGCCGATGTCAGAAACAGCAGAATGCATCCAGCGGGGGAGCGCGTCAATTTCGAAAATTTAACAGATTTCACTACACCATTTTTGGCCTCATTTTTATGCCTGCTCAGAGAAAGTGTTAAAATGATGCTCCCATAGTAGTGCGTGTTTGCCTTTCACAAGGAACACTTCCTCCACTGCTCTTCCAAATACAATAGCCAAAGTTGTCAACGAGGTATGCAGTGCCCCACTTCTTCCTAAGAAACTCTAGATTGCAAGTTACTCTACTACATGCTCTCCTAGGGAAGCGCATAGAAGTAGGTTTTAGGGTGTTAGGTTTTAAATGTCATTTTTACAATTGTTTGTTTTCTTTTCACTGTTTCAATGTGTCTTCCTGCTGTTTTTATTTTGTCTTGTGTGATTATCCTAAATGTACTAAGAAACAGGTTAGTCCTAATCCAATAAATACTTGTAATTATAAGTGTCTGTACTTAGTGCTATGCGTGTGATACCGTGAAGAATGAAATAGGTTTACTGTTACTGTTACCACAGTGTCCTGGATCCCTTTCCAGGGACTTTTAATAACCTAAAAGTAATGACTTAACTTCAAATGTATTGTGTGAGTTTTTCTGGGATAACAAGTACTTGTCATTCACATTAAGTACTGGTGCATTGAACTAAGTTTGCTTGTGTCACCTGAGTTGGAAAGCAAACATTGTAGACCCACACCAGAGCTGTAGTTTATACAACATCCTGGCATATGAGACTGCAGTGCTACCTTCCTACTTGGTGCAGACTCTTCTGATGCAACGTCTCCTTACCATGGCAGCCCCTTCTGGCAAAGGGTTTAGCCGAATAAGACGGACGCACTTCTTCAACTCTCTTGGCCCAATAAGTTGAATGGTGGTCCTTTCTAGCATAAGGGGTCACCGCAACAAGGCATTGCAGGCCTGGCAATTTCAGCACGGCACTCCTTAGATAACTCATATTACAGTGGCCCTCTCCTAACTTATGGAGGTCACTGGACTTTTCCTACACCAAGGAAATGATCCATTCAGTGCACAACCATTTTCCTCACACCTTGCTCAGGGATTCCTCTCAGAAGGGTTCCACACTGGACCTCACTCCCTCCAACACTCTCCTCTTCCTCACAGGGCATGCTGGTCTTGGTAAGCAGACAGGTGCTGGTGCTAAAGGCTTCCGGGTAAGTGGTCTGGGTTGCCTGGGTGATGTCACCCAGGAAGGAGGCTAGCAAGCTTTTGCACCCAGTTGTCCTCACAGGTAGAAGTCTTGCAGGGCTTACCTTTCTCACACAGACCATCTGACTGCTTGCCAGATGGTAAATTTGGGGGTCTCCACTTCCCCTACTTAATGTCCATTTACAAACACCAAAATGGGATTTAGGGTCTGGTGGGAGACACAGGCATTTGTGAATGACATGAAGAGCAGGTCACAACTGGAACTTGATGTTGCTGGGAGACACAAACACTTATTGCTGATTGGAAAAGCTAAGCACTTCTGATATGTCATCTGGAGTGCCATTGTGAACTAAGCAGACTCCAGCCGAGAATCCAGGACCTGTATAGGCACCTCTTGGGAGTCAGGGCTAACTCCAGCAAAGGCCAGCAGCAGTGTCCAGGCAGGTTCAGTTGGCACTGGTCACCTGGGCAGTCGCAGGGAAGGCCTTTGGAAGCTTATTGTATCCTTTTAGCTCAAACAAGAGGTCAGCCAACTAACACTTAGATGCACTTATGAAAATCTGGGTTCAAGGCAAGCAGTTCCATTCTTCCTTCTTCAGATAGCAGTGCAGTGATTCTTCTGAAACCTCTCCACAGGTCTAGAAGTGTTCCGATGAGAGGCTCTGAAGGTGTTACCTTTATGCCTAGTGTCTGCATTTGTGTGGGGGATACCCTTTTGTCTAAGCTGCCCTATTCCTGGGTTTGACTCCAATATGTCTAGGGCAGACAAAGGATAGGCAGGCCCAAATGTGAGCTACATTTGCTACAGACAGGGCAGATAGTCTTAGATGTCAGGGAAGGAAAGGCACAGCCCTAGGCTACCCTTTGAAGCACAAGTAGTGCTGAGTACAACACATCAGGCCAAATCTCAAAGGAGAGTGGAACAAACATTTTTAAGTTTCATAGCACCTGAGGTGCTTTTGTTCCTTGTCTAAAAGGCAGCACATCACTCTACAAAAGAGCCATAAACATTCATGTGACCCATGACACTGGCAGAAAGGCACATTTAGTTTAGACAGATAAATGCCAACATCCTAAAAGTGGACTTTTCGGAATAGCAACTTAAAATCCAATTTTACTATTAAAGAAAATGTTAAATTACAATTCAAATGAATGGGTGAGGCATTTTTCTACTCGGTCCCAAATTGATGCTTTTACCTGTTACCTGTAATAAGGTAACCCTGTGTTAGTCTAGGGGAAAGGTAGCCTTGTTGCAGTGAAAAATGTCTTTATGGCATTTTCACTGTCAGGACATGTAAAACTTAAGTACGCATGTCCTACTTTTTAGATACCATGCACCCTACCCTAAGAGCCTTTAGGACCTACCATAGACATGACTTATATGTATTAAAAAGGAAGGTTTCAGTTGAAAGGCCAGTTTAAAACTGTACTCCAAACTGCAGGGGCAGGTCTAAGACATATATTACACTGCTACTTTAGTGGGTGGCACAATGAGTACTGCAAGCCACTTGTAGCATTTAATTTACAGGCCCGGGGTAAATATAGTGCTATTGACTAGGGACTTATAAGTAAATTAAATATGACAATTGTGTGTGAGCCAATTTTACTAGGCTTGGAAGGTAGAGAACAAGTACTTTACCCCTGATTAGCAGGGGTAAAGTACACAGAGTCATAATGCCAGCAAAAACAAGATCAGCAAAATAGGGTACTGAAAGCAAAACATCCGGGGGGATACCATGCCAGGGGTAATAAGGTCTAACAATGAGCATGGGCAAACAAAACCCCAGAGAATGTTCAGGAAAAGATTATTTAGCAAAACAGAGTATAGCATCTTTGGGAGGAGAGTGGTCAATTTTAAGGGCTAGTTTTGTTTCACCCCCCCCCCAGTAAAGTGGCATAGTGTAGGACTACTCTACCTCTATGGTATTGGGTGTGGCGTCTTCAGAATTCCTCATGAAGGTTTCTTTCAAATGGTGAATGCACTAACGGGCTGTTTCCATCTTTATGGAACCTCCACCTGCCCCCTCGAGGGTTGAGCGGGCCATCAGTAAAACTTTACATAGTAGCCAGTGTACCAGCCACTGTATGATAGTATTTCAGTAACAACTATGGACACCTGATATTCCATAAGGAATCTGGTTGTAGGAATAGTAGAACACATGAAGATTCTCTGTGGTAAATATTTTGAGTTTATATTTGAAGCAGAACTTCCAGATGTTGTGCCCAGCTGTTGCCTTGGCGCATTGTTATGTTGTTTATATTAATAATATTTTGACACCAAAGATTAATAACATAAATACAGTTGACATAACATGCATGTGCACTTTTGTACAGAGAACAGTTTACAAGGTGTCAAAGTTTTGGCCCTTGTTCAAGAAAATGAGTCAGACTACACCCCCGTCCCGCAATAGGGGTTTGTTCCCTATTAAACCTGAAGCTGGTGTATTACTATGATAGTATAGTGCACATTTAAGGATCACTCATACCTTGGCAAATGACGGACTATCCTTTTTAGATATCCACATCAGCAGCTGTTTCGAAAGGTTAAGGTTTTGCAAGCTGCTGCATATTTTCTGCAGCTGCTCAGCAGACGTTTGTTACACGTTTGTGTTACTCAAGTATAGACACCGAAGTGTGAGTTTGTTCTTTCAAAAAAGTGACACTGAGAAAACTATGACAGGGAAATCTTGTGATGGGGCACCAAGTGAAGGGTTTCAGCAGATAGAACTGTCTGAGCCTCCCAATGTGGGAACCAAGTGATTGACCCATCTCTAAATGGCCCTGGGAACCAAATATTTGGCTATGAGGGTGACCCGTCCGGGAGGGTGACCCACCCCTTTAGCCAAACTCTAAATGTTCTCCATAGTGAAACAGATGCATAGTTACTATGTTTGCATTCAGCACATTGCCATAACACTGACAACTTTAAGGCTGGTGAGATAAGAAGAAAGGGAAAAAAAAGATTTGTTGAATTGTCTTTACTCAGGGCAACATTCCATTTCAGTATTTGTTTGCCCACCATCCCATCTCAAAAAGGATCTAGCCATATGCAATACCTTCCAATTGGATCAGGACCAAGTCTGATTTGCATACGGTTGATCTGAGTCTAAAGTGGCATAATAGTCAAAAACTGTGGACTGCAAAGCAACACGAAAATGCCCAAATGTGTGTACCTTGCTAATTGTGTTGTTGGTCTCAAGCTATACCTCACCGTTGAGATCTAGATTGATACTGGTCTGGAGTTGCCTGTGTTTGCATTTAGAGGTGACCTGGAAGTATGGATTGGACTGTTTGAACTATATAAGTGCTAATGATGATTTTCATATGTCCTGTCTCTGTCTACAGTGGCATTCAAAGCAAAAAACATGATGGATTGAATGTAGTTATAACTAATTACATTTGGATGAGATTAATTACAGAATTCTACCAATAATCTTTTCATTCATACATGTGACAGGTATGCCCATGCGTGGGTCCCATCATCACTGTGCCATGGCATTCAAACTACCCACACTGATAAGATCTAATGGACCGAAACAGGTCTGGGGTTGCTTTTGCTCACTCAGAGGGGGACCCGGCTTGGAAGTGTGGGCCGGAAGGTTCTCATTAGAGCAAGGCTAAAACTAATTTGCAAGGCCAGTCTTTGTCTGGAGTAGCATAGTGGACAAGACGAATGATGTACTGGAAAGCAGCCAGAATAATTAACAGCGGATGGGATTAATTCCAGCATTTCACCCCATCACCTTTATAAGTCCTTAATGTGACTGCTACGCCGAGATGTGAGCTCCTTTCCTCATTGTGCCACAGCAGTCAAGTTATACCACACTGACAAGGCTCAAACAGGCCAAAACCAGTCTGTGTCTTATTGTGTTCCCATATGGAGGAGACCTGGCCTAGGCGTTCAGACTGAACTGTTCCAGTTTGATCAGGACCAAGACTACTTTGCATTTGGAAGGTCTCTGTCTAAAATTGCATAGTTGGAAGAAAACGATGTATTGGAATTCAGCCCAGAGTAATGTTCAATGGCTGAGATTAACCCAAGAATTCTATAAATCGCTTGTCTGTTTACTTAAGGGATACTATGCCCAGACATTGGCCCCATGCTCAGGCTACACCTCACTGATGAGATCAAAACTGATCTGGTGCTTTTGGTGTTCCCTTTGGGTTGGGAACTAGAATGGCTGTTCATGCTCCACTATTCCTATTGGATCATTCCTAAAAGTAATTAGTAGATTTCTGAAAAGTCTCAGTCATCTCAGTGGACAAAAAATGATAAACTGGAATGTGGACCGGGTACTACCAGTGGCCGAAATTAATTCAAGCTTTCCAACTGTCACCTTTTTCATTTGGTAAGGCAGCAAAACACCAGTTGATCAAGGCACAGACAAGGAAGCATGACCATGTATTAAGAGGAATACACCTTCACAGCTACATGACCATGATAGTTCAAGTGGATTATTATCAGTAAACTTCGCTTTAGCAAAATAATCCTTAAATAAGTCATCTATGGTACAGTTCATACACGATTTCCGTTTCCTAGTTTTTTTTCAATGTTTCGTTTTTGAACATTTTAGCTTAATTGTAGAAAATAGTATTTTGCATTAGCATTACCACCTGTTAATAAAACAGTGTTAACCTAAATTATTATCACATAATTAATCGCTTCTTAATTGTTGTAAGAAATAATTACGTTTGACCTTTGATGCACTGAAATTATTAATGGTTTTTTTTTATCGTTACATCTAGCTCTGCCTCAACGTTCATCTTTCTTAATTATTAAATGAAATGGAAAGTATTTTCAATCGTCATTTTGAAGCACGCAAATATGTGACTTTGTTTCAATTCACTTTGAACAGATTAATTCTGGAGGTACTGAAATAGGTCACTTTGAAGTGATTTCTCTAGTGGTGCACTGCCTTGAAGGCAGTTCCACCAGAAGTCACCTCAGAGTGGAAAATTACTGTGCCTTTTGTATCATGCTTTCAACTAGCGTAGATCGCTCGGTGACTTGCAATATTCTAATTACATTTGAGAAGGATCAATGCCTTATATAAATCTACCAGTGCAAGTCAGACTATTTAAATGCTCATGAATATTTTGGTGATATTCTTCTCACATAACTAAAAAATTAATAAACCGGATGTTTGTCGTATTCAACCCTTGTGTTTCGGATCTTTACATTGTCAGCTCTTTTTTAAGATGGCGCTTTCTGGGTTGCATGTGAAAAACAGTACTGAAGCTAACCAACGGCAAAAAAGATTAAAAATCATTTGCACCATGCACCCAAACCAAAAGTCAAGCAATCACCTAAAAAAATGCTAGGAATTGAGTTAGCACAGTGAACTAATCCAGATGCAATATGTAGCAATTGAGTTTGTATATATTTAGTGTTAGACCTGACAGCCTTAGGGTAGTCACCCCTAACTTTTTGCCTGCCTCCCTCCTCTTTTTGGATACTGTTTTTGCTGGTTTTTAGACTCTGCGCACTTTACCACTGCTAACCAGTGATAAAGTGTATATGCTCTCTCTCTGCAAACATGGTAACTTTGGATCATACCTGATGGAACTATTTAATCTACTTATAAGTCCCCAGTCATGTGCACTCCATGTGCCTAGGGCATATAGATTAAATACTACTAGTGGGCCTGCAGCACGGATTGTGCCTCCCACTTAAGTAGCCCCTTTTCCTTGTCTCAGGCCTACCATTGCTAGGCCTGTGTGTGCAGTTTCACTGCCACCTCGACTTGGCATTTAAAAGTACTTGCCAAGCCTAGAACTCCCCTTTTTCTGCATATAAGTCACCCTTAATGTGTGCCCTGGGTATCCCCTAGAGCAGGGTGCTGTGTAGGTAAAAGACAGGACATGTACCTGTGTAGTTATATGTCCTGGTAGTGTAAAACTCCTAAATTCGTTTTTGCACTGCTGGGAGACCTGCTCCCTTCATAGGCTAACAGTGGGGCTGCCCTCATACACTGTTGAAGTGGCAGCTGCTGATCTGAAAGGAGCAGGGAGGTCATATTTAGTATGGCCAGAATGGTAATACAAAATCCTACTGACTGGTGAAGTCGGATTTAATATTACTATTCTAGAAATGCCACTTTTAGAAAGTGAGCATTTCTTTGCACTTAAATCCTTCTGTGCCTTACAATCCACGTCTGGCTAGGCTTAGTTGACAGCTCCTTGTGCATTCACTCAGACACACCCCAAACACAGGGTACTCAGCCTCACTTGCATACATCTGCATTTTGAATGGGTCTTCCTGGGCTGGGAGGGTGGAGGGCCTGCCCTCACACAAAGGACTGCCACACCCCCTACTGGGACCCTGGCAGACAGGATTGAACTGAAAGGGGACCTGGTGCACTTCTTAGCCACTCTTTGAAGTCTCCCCCACTTCAAAGGCACATTTGGGTATAAAACAGGGCCTCTGCCCTACCTCATCAGACACTTGCTGGAGAAGAAACCGGAACCAGAAACTACATCCTGCCAAGAAGAACTGCCTGGCTGCTCAAAGGACTCACCTGTCTGCTTTCTACAAAGGACTGCTGTCTTGCTGTTGCCCTGCTGCCTTGCTGAACTCTTGTCTGGCTGTGAAAGTGCTCTCCAAGGGCTTGGATAGAGCTTGCCTCCTGTTCCTTGAAGTCTCAGGACCAAAAAGACTTCTTCCTTTCACTTGGACGCTCCGTGCGCCGAAAATTTCGACGCACAGCTTGTTTCGCGGCGAGAAAAACGCCGCACACCGACGCTGATCGACGCGACGCCCTCGGGACGATCGAGACTTCGACGCACAACCTCGCAAGGACAAAGCCGCTCGACTTTCCAGGAGAAATCGACGCGACGCCTACCGTGAGCGCGAAACTTTGACGCACGGCCTCGCAAGGACAACGCCGCCCGACTTCCAAGGAGAAATCGACGCGACGCCTGCCGTGAGACCAAATTTCCGACGCACGGCCTCGCAAGGACAACGCCGCCCGACTTCCAAGGAGAAATCGACGCGACGCCTACCGTGAGATCGAAACTTCGACGCGCAGCCCCGCAGAACGACGCGCAGCCGGAAAACAAGCAGGAGAATCCACGCACAGACCCGGGACATCTGGTAATCCCCGCGATCCACGAAAAGAGACTGTCTGCGCGCCGGAAAACGACGCCCGACTTCCCCGCGTGGAAAAAGAACGACGCAAGTCTTTGTGTGCTGAGGAGAAATCGACGCACCCACCCTTTTTCCACGCATCTCTCCATCCGTGGCCCTCTGAGGAGATTTTCCACCAGAAACCAGGTACTTTGTGCTTGAAAGACACTGTATTGCATTCTAAAGACTTAAGACACTTTATATCACTTCCCTGTGATATTTCTACAATTTTCCATTGCAACTTTATTCTTTTTGACCTACAATTATCCTGATAAATATTATATATTTTTCTAAACACTGTGTGGTGTATTTTTGTGGTGCTATATGGTGGTATTGTATGATTTATTGCACAAATACTTTACACATTGCCTTCTAAGTTAAGCCTGACTGCTCGTGCCAAGCTACCAGAGGGTGGGCACAGGATAATCTTGGATAGTGTGTGACTTACCCTGACTAGAGTGAGGGCTTTTGCTTGGACAGGGGGTAACCTGACTGCCAACCAAAAACCCCATTTCTAACATTGGTGATCAGCGGTGAGGATAGGACTTGTATTTGTGCAGTGACATACAGTAGCTAAGTATTTCACTACCTACCCACAGTTGAAGGTCAACTTGGTTTTTATCTCTTTTTGAAAATCCGTTTTTTCCTGACAATTTTCAAAAACTAAATCCTCACTCAACATGTCTCTGACTGGGTCTCAGACAGGGGACTTTGACCTAGTCCAGTTGGATACATACACGGTCAAACAACTAAGAGGATTCTGCAGGGCATTAAGGGTACCCACCCAAGGGGCCTCCAGAAAGGAGGACTTTCAAGTGGCGCTGAGGGCCTGGGCAGAAGCCCATTTAGAGGATGATGAGGAAGAGGAGCCAGAAAATGGCCCCTCAGAAGGATTTTCACTATCTATGGATGGTGTTACCACTGCAATTGTGCACCCTTCCAGACCAGGGAGCAGTGTCTCCATGCAAAGCCTGACCGCAGAGGAAAGGAGAGAGGAAAGGGAGTTCCAATTGCAAATGGCAAAACTGAAAATTGAGGCACAACAGGAGGAGAGGAGGGCAGAAAGAGAAGCCAAACAAGCTGAGGCTGAAAGAGCAGCCAAACAGATTGAAGCTGAAAGAACAGCCAAACAGATTCAAGCAGAAGCTGAAAGAGCAGCCAAACAAGCAGAAGCTGAAAGAGCAGCCAAACAAGTGGAAGCTGAAAGAGCGTTGGCTGAAAAGAAACTATTGTTGGCTCATGAACTGAGTCTCAAGGAGCTGGAGATCAAGGCAAGACAGTCTGAATCCAGCAATAATGGTGGCAGCATACAGACAGGACCTGCTGGAGAAAAGAAGGTTCGTATACCCAAAAATGTGGTGCCCAGTTTTGTGGTGGGAGATGACATAGATAAATGGTTAGCTGCTTATGAAGTTGCACTAAGGGCTCATGAGGTTCCTGAAGGGCAATGGGGGGTAGCTATGTGGGGTTATGTGCCGCCATTGGGGAGGGACACACTTCTCACATTGGATCCACCGGATCAAATCACATACCCACTCCAGAAAGCCACTTTACTTGCCAAGTTTGGGCTGACCCCTGAGGGATACCGTCAGAGGTTCAGGGACAGCACCAAACAAACCACACAAACATGGGTAGATTTCTTTGATTTCTCTAGTAAGGCACTGAATGGATGGGTGCGGGGCAACAAAGTAGCAGATTATAAAGGTTTATATGACTTGATCCTGAGAGAGCATATGCTTAATGTTACTTATACCGATTTGCGCCAGCACCTAGTGGATAGTAAGCTGACTGATCCCAGGAAGCTTGCTGAGGAGGCGGACCTCTGGGTTAGCACCAGAGTGTCCAAAAAGGTACCTGGGGGGGACTCCCACAAAGGTGGTCAGGGTTCCCAACAGAAGAAAGAGGGGGGAGATAAACTTACAGATAAGGAACTCTCTAAAGGCCCCCAAAAGAATTCCCAGGGAGAGGGTGGCAACCCTTCCTTTTCCAAATTTGGGAAGAAGCCAGGGACATTTGACAGGTCAGGAAAATCTAGCCCCAAATGCATGGAGTGTTACCAATATGGTCACTACAAAGGCGATCCACAGTGCCCCAAGAGGGCACCGTCCACTACCGGACAGGCACCTGGGTTGACTAGCGTAGCACTCGGGGGGGAGATGGACCCAACTAGCTTTGGGGAGCAGGTAGAGTTTTCCCTAGTGTCCCTGGGAGAAGGAGAAATGATGTCCAAGGTCCACATGCCTAAAAATACTTCCAAGTACCGGCAGTGGGTCCTCATTGATGGGCAGAAGGTGGAGGCTCTGCGTGACACAGGAGCCAGTATGACTACTATCAAGAGTCAGCTGGTGTCCACAGAGCAGATAATCCCTAATACATTCCACCAGGTCATAGTCGCTGACAATCGCGAGAGTCACCTACCGGTGGCTCGGGTTCCCTTTGAGTGGGGGGGGGTCTCTGGTACTCTGAAAGTAGCTGTGAGTCCTGCCATGCCGGTAGATTGTCTGTTAGGCAATGATCTAGAGCATACTGCTTGGAAAGAAGTAGAGCTCAGATCTCACCTGGAGATGTTAGGGTTACCTGAGTGGGTCTGCATGACCACCCGGTCCATGGCTGACCGAGAGGGAAGTCAAGGGCATCTGGAGCCTGGAACGATGGCCCAGGGAGCTGCCAAGAGGAGGGACAAGGGGAGCGGGAAACCGGCCCCAGAAGTTCCCACAGTGGCTGACGGGGCTCCTGAGGAGGAGACTCCCGAGCCAACTGGGGAAGACATTGCCACCCTAGGTGACTTACCTGAGCTTGCTGGCTGGCAAGTTGAGGGTGGACCCACCAGGGAGGAATTCTGCAAGGCGCAGAAAGAGTGTCCCACTCTAGAAGGGTTGAGGAAACAAGCCTTAAACCAGGCAGCAGGTGACGCCTCTGGCAATCACCACCTATATTGGGAGAATGATCTCCTCTACAGTGAGCCTAGGGTTCCGGTCTTTGGGGCAGCACGTGTGCTGGTGGTCCCCCAATGTTACTGAGCCTTCCTACTGGGTCTGGCTCACGACATTCCCCTGGCAGGACATTTGGGACAAGACAAGACCTTCAACAGGCTTGTCACCCACTTTCACTGGCCCAAAATGAGGAAACACTCAGACAAATTCTGCAGGGCTTGTCCTACCTGCCAGGCTAGTGGTAAAGCAGGAAAGAGGGTTAAAACCCCCCTGATTCCACTTCCTGTCGTTGGCACCCCCTTTGAAAGGGTGGGCGTCGACATTGTTGGCCCCTTGGACCCCAAAACTGCCTTAGGCAACAGGTTTATCCTGGTTTTGGTGGACCATGCCACCCGGTACCCCGAGGCAATCCCTCTGAGGACCGTAACTGCATCGGTGGTAGCCAGAACCCTGATGGGGATATTTACCCGTGTGGGATTCCCCAAGGAGATAGTGTCTGACAGAGGCACTAACTTCATGTCCGCGTACATGAAGCATCTGTGGGATGCGTGTGGTGTAACCTACAAGTTCACCACACCCTATCACCCCCAGTCTAATGGGCTTGTGGAGAGATTCAACAAGACCCTGAAAGGCATGATTGGTGGCCTCCCTGAGGCCATGAGGTGTAAATGGGACGTCCTCTTACCATGCCTTCTCTTTGCTTACAGAGAGGTCCCCCAGAGGGGGGTAGGGTTCAGTCCCTTTGAGCTTCTCTATGGGTACCCCGTCAGGGGACCCTTTAGCATTGTCAAGGAGGGATTGGAGAACGCTCCAAAGACACCCCCTCAGGACGTGGTCAGCTACATGTTGGCCCTCCGCAATCAGATGACCCGCTTCTGGAAAGAGGCCCAAAGTAACCTGGAGGCCAGTCAAGAGGTGATGAAACAATGGTATGACCAGAAGGCCACTCTGGTAGAGTTTCAACCTGGAGACAAAGTGTGGGTAATGGAGCCAGTAGAGCCCAGAGCTCTCCAGGACCGGTGGTCTGGCCCATTTGAAATAAAGGAGCGGAAAGGGGAGGCCACTTACCTAGTGGACCTCCAAACCCCTAGGAACCCCCTAAGGGTGCTCCACGTGAACCGACTAAAAGCTCATTTTGAGAGGTCGGAGATCAACATGCTTCTGGTCACAGATGAAGGAATGGAAGAGGAGAGTGAACCTCTCCCTGACCTCCTCTCTGCCCAAGAAGGGGATGGGTCCGTAAGCGGGGTCATTCTGTCTGACTCCCTGACTCTAAACCAGAAAGGAGACTGCTATGAGCTGTTGGAGCAGTTCTCCCCCCTCTTCTCCCTTACTCCTGGACTGACCCACCTCTGTGTTCATGATATTGACACCGGTGACAGTCTCCCTGTGAAGAACAAAATTTACAGGTTGTCAGATAAGGTGAAGGCCAGCATCAAGGAGGAGGTCTCCAAGATGTTGACGCTAGGGGTTATTGAGAAGTCCAGTAGTCCCTGGGCCAGCCCAGTGGTGTTGGTCCCCAAGGCTACTGCCCCAGGCGCGAAGCCAGAACTCCGGTTCTGCGTGGACTACCGGGGTCTCAACTCAGTCACACGGACTGATGCTCACCCCATCCCCCGAGCTGATGAGCTCGTGGACAGGCTAGGCGCTGCCAAGTTCCTGAGTACGTTTGATCTTACTTCAGGGTACTGGCAGATCGCCCTGACTGAGGGGGCTAAGGAAAGGTCCGCCTTTTCCACCCCTGACGGCCATTACCAGTTCCGGGTGATGCCGTTTGGATTGAAAAATGCCCCCGCTACCTTCCAACGGTTGGTTAACGGGGTCCTGGCTGGCAAGGATGCCTTCTGTGCAGCCTACCTGGATGACATAGCTGTCTACAGTTCCAGCTGGGAGGAACACCTGCTCCACCTCAAGGAGGTGCTTCATGCCCTGCAACAGGCAGGCCTGACCATCAAGGCTAGTAAGTGCCAGATTGGGCAGGGTTCCGTGGTGTACTTGGGACACCTAGTAGGTGGTGGCAAGGTGCAGCCACTCCAGGCCAAGATCGAAACTATCAAGGCCTGGCAACCACCTCGAACCCAGACTGAGGTGAGAGCCTTTTTAGGCCTCACCGGATACTACCGCAGGTTTGTCAAGGGCTATGGTACCATTGTGTCCCCCTTGACAGAACTCACGTCCAAGAAGCAACCTAGGTTGGTGAATTGGACAGAGGCTTGTCAGAAAGCCTTTGACGCCCTGAAGGAAGCCATGTGCACGGCCCCCGTGCTCAAGGCCCCTGACTACTCCCAGGAATTTATCGTACAGACAGACGCTTCCGAGCATGGCATAGGGGCAGTCCTAGCACAGCTAAATGAGGAGGGCCAAGATCAACCGGTAGTCTTTATTAGCAGAAGGCTATTACCACGGGAACAGAGGTGGAGTGCTATTGAAAGAGAAGCTTTTGCTGTGGTCTGGGCACTGAAGAAGCTGAGGCCCTACCTGTTTGGGACTCACTTCCTAGTTCAGACAGACCACAGGCCCCTCAGATGGCTCATGCAGATGAGGGGTGAGAATCCAAAACTTCTGAGGTGGTCCATTTCCCTACAGGGGATGGACTTTACGGTGGAACATCGCCCAGGGGTTGACCACGCCAATGCTGATGGTCTCTCCAGGTACTTCCGCCTTAGCGATGAGAGCTCCCAGGAGGTCGGGTAGCTCTCCCCACTTTCAGCTGGAGGGGACACATGTTAGACCTGACAGCCTTAGGGTAGTCACCCCTAACTTTTTGCCTGCCTCCCTCCTCTTTTTGGATACTGTTTTTGCTGGTTTTTAGACTCTGCGCACTTTACCACTGCTAACCAGTGATAAAGTGTATATGCTCTCTCTCTGCAAACATGGTAACTTTGGATCATACCTGATGGAACTATTTAATCTACTTATAAGTCCCCAGTCATGTGCACTCCAGGTGCCTAGGGCATATAGATTAAATACTACTAGTGGGCCTGCAGCACGGATTGTGCCTCCCACTTAAGTAGCCCCTTTTCCTTGTCTCAGGCCTACCATTGCTAGGCCGGTGTGTAGTTTCACTGCCACCTCGACTTGGCATTTAAAAGTACTTGCCAAGCCTAGAACTCCCCTTTTTCTGCATATAAGTCACCCTTAATGTGTGCCCTGGGTATCCCCTAGAGCAGGGTGCTGTGTAGGTAAAAGACAGGACATGTACCTGTGTAGTTATATGTCCTGGTAGTGTAAAACTCCTAAATTCGTTTTTGCACTGCTGGGAGACCTGCTCCCTTCATAGGCTAACAGTGGGGCTGCCCTCATACACTGTTGAAGTGGCAGCTGCTGATCTGAAAGGAGCAGGGAGGTCATATTTAGTATGGCCAGAATGGTAATACAAAATCCTACTGACTGGTGAAGTCGGATTTAATATTACTATTCTAGAAATGCCACTTTTAGAAAGTGAGCATTTCTTTGCACTTAAATCCTTCTGTGCCTTACAATCCACGTCTGGCTAGGCTTAGTTGACAGCTCCTTGTGCATTCACTCAGACACACCCCAAACACAGGGTACTCAGCCTCACTTGCATACATCTGCATTTTGAATGGGTCTTCCTGGGCTGGGAGGGTGGAGGGCCTGCCCTCACACAAAGGACTGCCACACCCCCTACTGGGACCCTGGCAGACAGGATTGAACTGAAAGGGGACCTGGTGCACTTCTTAGCCACTCTTTGAAGTCTCCCCCACTTCAAAGGCACATTTGGGTATAAAACAGGGCCTCTGCCCTACCTCATCAGACACTTGCTGGAGAAGAAACCGGAACCAGAAACTACATCCTGCCAAGAAGAACTGCCTGGCTGCTCAAAGGACTCACCTGTCTGCTTTCTACAAAGGACTGCTGTCTTGCTGTTGCCCTGCTGCCTTGCTGAACTCTTGTCTGGCTGTGAAAGTGCTCTCCAAGGGCTTGGATAGAGCTTGCCTCCTGTTCCTTGAAGTCTCAGGACCAAAAAGACTTCTTCCTTTCACTTGGACGCTCCGTGCGCCGAACATTTCGACGCACAGCTTGTTTCGCGGCGAGAAAAACGCCGCACACCGACGCTGATCGACGCGACGCCCTCGGGACGATCGAGACTTCGACGCACAACCTCGCAAGGACAAAGCCGCTCGACTTTCCAGGAGAAATCGACGCGACGCCTACCGTGAGCGCGAAACTTTGACGCACGGCCTCGCAAGGACAACGCCGCCCGACTTCCAAGGAGAAATCGACGCGACGCCTGCCGTGAGACCAAATTTCCGACGCACGGCCTCGCAAGGACAACGCCGCCCGACTTCCAAGGAGAAATCGACGCGACGCCTACCGTGAGATCGAAACTTCGACGCGCAGCCCCGCAGAACGACGCGCAGCCGGAAAACAAGCAGGAGAATCCACGCACAGACCCGGGACATCTGGTAATCCCCGCGATCCACGAAAAGAGACTGTCTGCGCGCCGGAAAACGACGCCCGACTTCCCCGCGTGGAAAAAGAACGACGCAAGTCTTTGTGTGCTGAGGAGAAATCGACGCACCCACCCTTTTTCCACGCATCTCTCCACCCGTGGCCCTCTGAGGAGATTTTCCACCAGAAACCAGGTACTTTGTGCTTGAAAGACACTGTATTGCATTCTAAAGACTTAAGACACTTTATATCACTTCCCTGTGATATTTCTACAATTTTCCATTGCAACTTTATTCTTTTTGACCTACAATTATCCTGATAAATATTATATATTTTTCTAAACACTGTGTGGTGTATTTTTGTGGTGCTATATGGTGGTATTGTATGATTTATTGCACAAATACTTTACACATTGCCTTCTAAGTTAAGCCTGACTGCTCGTGCCAAGCTGCCAGAGGGTGGGCACAGGATAATCTTGGATAGTGTGTGACTTACCCTGACTAGAGTGAGGGCTTTTGCTTGGACAGGGGGTAACCTGACTGCCAACCAAAAACCCCATTTCTAACATTTAGGAATTCAAAAGGCTTACATTTTCATAGCGAGAATTTTTCATACGGTATATTGTATTACAGTATGCTATTTCGAGTTTCATTGTAGAGGCTGTTTTTTCAATCTTTTCTTCAGATGGAACTGTCTACCATGTACTTCTGTCCAAAGCAGTGCATTTGATCAAGTCTCCACTAGATGTTTTTATTTAATCATGTCCACTATTTAACATTCTCAGCATATTTATTCAGTGTACATCATCATCGTGAAGGAAGAAGATTAACTTGGTGATGTGATGCACACGTCATTAAAAGTAGAAAAAAAGGGATCATCCTCCTCAGTCCAAACCATTGCCACATTAATTTCGATCGATTTTCCACAACACAGTTTAGTCCAAGATACAGGAGGACAGGGAAAGTAAGGAAAGGTGGGTCAATGAGTAGGTGGGAACTGCTTCATAAAGGTACCTAATGTTTTAAACACTCTACTATGTCGGAAACCAATTACAACCATACAACACGAGATAGTAGGCAACTTGAGGTAACCTTCATCCAGACGCACGGAAAATTGTCTAAATTATTGAAACCTCTACTGGTGTTATCTTCATTGATCCCATCCAAAAACCCTTTAGTAGTTCTTCCATGTATGTCTTTCCTCTTTGAATGGTCTTCTGTTTTGAAACATGCGATGGAAATCCCGCACCAATAGTTTACTGATACCTCTTTTGATGGTCAGCAGATCATTTCATCTGTTGGTTTTTAAAGCAAATGCCATGCTAGAATATTAACGTGCTCCTTGTAAAAAGACTATCTGGTTCATCGCATCAAGATGTTTCCTCTGGAGAGGGGTGCCCCCTGTAATTCATGTCCACAGGTCCATTGGTAAGAATCTCAAATGTTCTACCTGTTTGTATTGAAGATGAAGTAACTTCATCTGCAAGCTCTGTTACTGAAATCCACTCCATTACACTTTGCAAGTTACGTTCCCGATCTCAGTAGGTGACACGTGAACTCTGATAATGCATGTATCTGTCAGTTATTGAGGTTTTACAACTTTGAGTTCAATTAGTAGATAGCTATTACTGCACTTCAACGGAAGCCCAGCCTCTGTTTCTCCATTCCGGTTTTTCTGAGCCTGCCATCTAAAACAGTAGACACATCTCCATTTAATGCTAATTTAATGGGCAGATGCTAACTCTTTTAACTATCATTAATGTAATCTTACGGATGTACACTTCTCTCAATAGAGTGCACGCGTTTTTCCATACCCACACAATTTTCTTGGGAGCCTTCTTTCTACATCTGAACACCCTCGGGCTTTGAAATCACACTTCACCTCCATCTTCAGGTCTCCTTTCCTTTGAGGGTGAGCACAGTTTAAAACACAGACGGATCGCCTTCCTTTTTATTCTGCTATTGTGCTTTAAACAGATGATATTCCATAGTGCTGAGACCTCAGCCTGCACCACTGCTGTGAGTCCTATTTCATCTATCCAAAAGTCTGCCTTCTGCTCTTTCATTCAATTATTTCGATGCTGCGTACATTGATAGACAATATTGTCTAACAATTCTGGATACAGAATTATTTACTCAACAGTTAACCATTCTGAAGTTGATGTCCACGTGTGCCTCTTCATATCTCCTTTTCTGCTACAGCTATGATGCAAACTTGGATTTCAAACAGGGCCCTACCCCCTCTGGCACAGCTGCACAACAATAGGGATGTGATCCCCATACACGGAGACATCAATCTGCATGCTGCAATTCTGTCATCTTTAACAATTCATTCATTGCAGAGAATTAGCTGCCCTTTTTGCATTACACAACAATTAGTACGTCTCCAAAGCCAATGAAGCTGCTATTAGTTTTTCATTCAGTTCCCCCTCTCCGGTCTGCGGAACCAGGTGATCTTCTAGTTTCCTATCACTCTCAGGCCACAAAAGTGTTTTGTTAATAATGGAGCCCGAGGCAGATGAATGAGCTTGTATGTTTAGATTCGTCAGAAACCATAATTTTATGGTACACAATTTGTCTCTGGTTTTTGAACATTCTGCAGTTTTAAACGTGTTGCTTAACTTGTAATATTTTTACAAGCTTTCTCTTTTTGCAGATATCTTCAATTACAATATTTTTCACAATGATCTGTTCAATATTGGATGCTAATATATGTAAGCCTGGGTTTTACAATTTATACTCAAATTACATCAACAGATTTCCTCTGACATTTCCTTTCTAAATCATTACCACTATTTTAATTTCTGGGTTGAGTGTGTTAACCCTACTGGGCGTGCGTTTACCTCAATAGCATTGCTTGATATCATGTAAGAACTACCCACACTTCACACATTTGTACGGATATATATCCTTATGGCCCCTGTCCATACATGACAGCAATACCTAGTTTAGTTTCCTGCTATTAAATGTCTAAATAATTCCTGGATGTTGCTAGTTAACAACATTGCAGGTCGACCTACTTTAATCCTTTGATTAATAAAAAAATTAGGTAGTCATTATGTCATTGGCGGTAATGCCGCTTACCACCGCAGTGCCAGGTGCCAACATCCCGTCGCAGAGGCGAACATCCGTTCACCATATTATGACACACACACACAAAACTGACAGAGTACTGCCACAAACACAAATCCACCAGACCACAAGTCAGTGGTAAAGTGTTGGTATGAACACCCATACCATTATATCTACAAAACAATGCCCACCAAATTATGACCCGTGAATCACCACAGCGGACATTCAACAGCAGTAAACCATTGGCAGTACACATTGGTGCGGTCAGAATGGACACCCAAATACAAAACAACACAGCATTGGCCAAAACTAAAATCATACACCTGACACTCATACACACACCACGCCCATCCACCCACAGCACTATAAAACACACACCCACATTACACACAACCCTTTGCCAACATGAAAAGACTGCAATAGCTTGCTACACAAATCACAGAGGCAACTACACATACACACCACAACCACCCATACATCCGTCACGCACTCCACATCCCACAGCCCACCACATTACTCAACACCCTCTGCACAACACACACCACACAACACCCATGTCCCCACTAACGCACCCCCATTTCACAGATGAGGAGTTGCGGGTGGGAAATAGTCATGGTAGAGCCACAGCTCTTCGGAGCACAGGTACAGCAAATATCCATTGCCAGGAAGATGGAGCTATGGCGGAGAATCGTGGACAGGGTGAACGCTGTGGGACAGCATCCAAAAGCAAGGGACGACATCAGGAAGAGGTGGAATGACCTACAGGGGAAGGTACGTTCTGTGGCAGCAAGGCACCAGTTCACCATCCAGAGGACTGGTGGTGGACCCTTACCTCTTCCCCCACAGTTGACAGCATGGGAGGAGCAAGTCATGGCAACCCTGCATCCTAAGGGTCTCACTGAAGGAGCAGGAGGACTGGACACTGGTGAGTCAAAATGTACTACTTACCACCCCCCCATACCAGCATGTCATCCCACCCCTCACCCTGACTCCCATCACTCCACCCCGTCGCACACAGTGCACCTAAACATGTGACTGACCCCAATGTCAAGCCCTGCATGCCATACCAATGTATGTACAGCCCTCCCAGTCCTGCATGTACGCCCACCACCAATGCATGCACAGCATGGAGAACTAACAATCCCACAATACATCGCCACACACAAACAAAGGTGACAGGGCAAAAGCAATGATGTAGAAGAGGCTAGGAATGTAGAATATGACAAGAGACATGAAGCATAATACATCACTTACATCCCCACAGGTGCCCCAGCCAATCCCAGTGGCGAGGAGGTCCCACGACTATCCAGTCTCCCAACAGAAGATGCCCCCAGTGATGACAGTAACTCTGGACTTCTGGATATGGATGACCTACCTGGCCCATCAGGGGCCACTGGTCAGTCGGCCACCCCAGCCCACTCCCAGTCCACCACAGAGCCTCCCCCCTCAGTATCAAACACCACAGCCCCCACCCAACATCCCCACACCTCTGTCCCCGGGACACGTCAATCAGCAGTGTGCCCACCTGTAGGGGGACCCCAGTTCACACCTCACAGCCAAGACAATCAGGGTTCTGGGGTCAGTGGCCGTGGGCACACTGTTCATGGGATAGAGGCACAGGGGGACAGGGACATTCGGAGGACAGCTGTGTGCCAGGGGGAGGACAGACCCAGGAAACTGACTCTCCAGGAGGCACTCACTAATGTCCTGGGGGCTTACCATCAATTTCAGGACAAGATGGGCCAGGTTCTTAACAACATGTAGGAGAACCAGTGGCTGCAGGAGGTACACAATAATGAGATCAGGAAAGATTTGCAGGCCCTCAACACCACCATGGTCTCCATAGCAGATGATATGGCCAACATCATGAGGGAATATACAGCACACCAGCAGGCCCCTTCCACTAGCCAGTCAACTGAACAGCCCACCACATCTGCTGCAGCTAGTGGACAGGAGGCCCTGCCACAGAACCCACAGGCCACCAGCACCCCTCCCCCTGCAGAAGGTGAACTACCCCACAAATGGTCCCTGCGACCCGGACAGATGCCAGAGACAGTTTCCAAGACCAAGACCACCGCAAGGTAATGAGACCCTCCTGAATGTCCCCCTTGTGTTCCACTGTCTCACCTTGTCCACTTTGAACATCTTCCAATGGCTCCTTGGGCACTGGATCTATGCTACAAACAGACTGGACCAATACCCTTGACTTACCTCTACCATCACCCCATTCCATTGCACTATTCCTTCTATATATTTCACTACAATAAACACCCTTGAACACTACTTGCGTGATAGTGCTTTATGTGATGAAAATGTGCAATTATGTTCACAGTTACATCTTGTGCAATTGACCTGCACTTTGTGATAGCATACAAATAATGACCTGTTGCCGTCTGTAGTCATCACATCAGTTGTAATAACACCAACATCTGCAAATTGAGAAGGCATAGGTGGCAGTCAGTTGAGATGCAAAGAAAGTGGCTGCCATCCTGCTACAGCCACACTAAAAACATAAATAATTAAAGGAATGATCAGTTCCACTGTCTCACCTGTGTGTCATCGGAAGTACTTCCGTATTACTGATGTTCTGTTGTCCACATCCTCATCCTATACCTCCTCACCCTCACTGTCCTCAAGGTCCACTGCTGCCACAGGGGCATTTCCAATCTCCTCCTCCTGCAGATAAGGCACATGTTATCTGAGAGCCGGGTTGTGCAACATGCAGCATACTACAACTATCTGGCAGACCTTCTCAGGTGAGTAGCACAGAGATCCACCTGTCAGATGGACACATCTGAACCTTGCCTGGTTCGCCCATGTGCATCATTATACCAATTCTCAGCCCATGTCCTGGCATTCCTCACAGGGGTCAGGAGCCACAACAGGTTTGGGTAGCCAGAGTCACCTGCAAGAATTGAGGGGCAAACATTAGCCCTACACAATGGTATGGGGGATTACTCCAGAAGGCATACGCTGATATATCTTTGTTGGGGACTTATGCTCACCTATCAGCCACACCCTGTGCCTCTGTAATTGTGCCATCACATTTGGGACGCTGCTATTTCTCAGACTGAAGGTGTCATGCACCGACCCAGGATACTTGGCAGTGATGTGGGAGATGTACTGGTCAGCCAGGCACACCATTTGCACATTGAGTGTGTGGAATCTCTTCTGATTCACGAACACCTGTTCATTGTGTGGGGGAGGGGGGGCATTTGCAATATGTGTTCTGTCAATCGCCCCAATAATATTGGGAATATGTCCCACTGCATAGAACCCAGCCTTCACAGTGGCCAATTCTTCCACTTGGGGGAAAGCGATGTAGCTGCACATGTGTTTGAATATGGCAGACAAAACCCTTGCCAGAACGATTGAGAACATTGGCTGTGACATTCCTGCTGCCAAGCCCCCTGTCACTTGTAAAGAACCGGTTGCCAGGAAATGGAGCACTGATAGAACTTGCACAAGGGGGGATCCCAGTGGGATGACGGATAGCTATTAGCAGATCAGGCTCCAATTGAGTACACAGCTCTGTGATTATGGCTCTGTCCAGTCTTTAGGTCAGTATTATATGCCTCTCCTCCAGTGTAGCCAAGTCCACGAGGGGTCTGTACTTGGGGGCTTGCCTTCTCCTCCTATTCCTCCACAGTGGTAGGTCTGTAAGGGACACAAGAGTGTGAAGGGTGTCACCAATGGAACAATGGAACCACCACCCCAGTGCCACTGGGCATATATGTAATTGGACGATGTGAATGGCAATGTATGTACAATTCACAGCAATGACGCTGTTTCAAATTTCTGATTGTTGTCCACCAACATGAAATGGTGACCGCCTGCACTGTAAGTATGGACAGGTGGAAGTGATGTAACTCCGCCGGTGTTGGGCGTCATGGCAGAAGGCGGTCTTGCACCGCCATGCTATTCCTCATTGGCTAACATGGGGCTCTATGGAGTACAGCATCCAATGAGGATCACTGGCGGCGGTGACAGTGTTCACCGCCGTGGACGTGACTGCCCTTTTCTATCTAAAACCTCACTTGATTCCTGACTTTCCACAGGAAAACACTTACACTGCGTGTGCTGCTGTGACCTGTGTCTGGATCCTTCCATGGCCCGTGTGACCGGGGAAAGTGCCCCTGCCTTCACTTCGGATGAGTTAGAGCAACTGGTGGATGGGGTCCTACCCATGTATGGACAGCTGTATGGGCCCCCAGACCAACAGGTGATTAACCCTGGGGATGATGCATGCGACAAGGTGTGGGGTACGTCTGGTGGTAGTGTACATGCAGAGCTCCGGGTGATGTGTGTGCCAATGGAGATGGAAATGTAATTTGTGGGCCATATGTGTGACAGGCCGGATTGTTTCATTAATGGTGTCCTCCTGCTTGTATTACCTCTGCAGGTCAGCACCCATCAGAAGAAGGGATTGTGGCATACCATCACCAAGGACGTAGGGACCCTGGGGGTCTATAGCAGGTGGAGCACCCACAGCAGGAAAAGGTGGGAGGACCTGAGACGTTGGGCCCGGAAGACCACAGAAGCCCATCTGGGGATGGACTCCGAACGAGGGCAGGGTGCCTGTCGCAACCTCACCTCCCTGATGGCGTGCATCCTTACAGTGGCCTACACAGAGCTGGATGGGCATTTGAGGGCAACACAGCAGCCACAAGAGGGTGAGTACAGTGAGTGTGACAACCATTGTTTTTGGCTGGCATGGTATCCATGTGGTGGGTTTCAGGAAGTGGGTGCTCCTTAATGCCAGCTCAGACATTGGTGCGTGATCCAGCACAAGGTAGATGGATGAATAGCAAAATCTTGTATTCCAGCTAGGTGGCAAGCCAGGTCAGACAGGGCTTAGTGGATCCCAGGAGGGGTGTAGTTGGTGGGGGTGGCTCTCATCTTGTGGTACCTAGCCAATGGAATGCCAGTGAGATGAATAGTGCTCAATCGTGGTCCCAGTGTCTGATGGTAATATGTATGTCATCTGTGGTGTTGGTGCTGTAATTGACCCAGTGCTCCCTTTCTCTCTCCCCCTGTTTTCTTCTGTCATCCTGTCCATGTGTGCATTAGCATCATCTGGTGTAGGAGTAGGGGCACCGGCACCTGAGGGAGCTGCATCCCACAGGACCCAGGAGGCAGAGTCCACAGACGCCGAGAGGACCAGTGGGACGGATGGCGAGGGGAGCACCACAGCAGAGACAGGAGGTGACAACAGTGACTCTGGTACCTCCTCCGATGGAAGCTCCCTGGTGGTGGCGGACACCTCTGGAACCACCCCAGCTACAGGTACAGCCACTACCCCCGTACTAGAACCACCCTCCCAGTAGCTTCCACCAAGATGCCCATGACCACTCACCCAGGACGGTGGGCGTCTCCTTCACCCCAGGCACCTCCGGCCCTGCCCCAGTCAGCCCTTCTGCCCTGAATGAGGATGCTATTGACCTCCTGAGATCCATCTCTGTAGGGCCATCAACCATACTGAATGCCATCCAAGGGCTGGCATCACAGATGCAGCAATGTTGTGCATTCCTAGTGGGCATCCACAGTGGGTTGGCGGCACTGCAGAGATCATTTCAGGCTCTGGCGTCCACTCTGAGGGCAGCCATTGTCCCTGTTCCTACCGCTCCCCCTCCAACTACCACTTCCCAGTCTCCTCAACCCCAACCAGTCCCATGCACACATACAGACAAGCATGCACACAAAACTTCAGACAAGAGTAGCACAGTAAAACACAGGCAGCACACTTCAGGTCACAAGCACTCACACAAACAACAGACAGTTGCACATACAACCACATCCACTGCCTCCACTGTTTCCCCCCTCCTCCTCTCTCACAGTCACATCCGCACTCACACCTGCATGCACTGCATTAACAGCCACCACCACCATCACCACATCATGCAGCACACACACCTCACTTGCAGACATCTCCACAACATCCATCCACACGTCCCCTTTGTCCTCTCCCACTCTTTCTGCCCCCCTCCTAAGAGACACCAATGCACACACTCAGATTCCCAACAGCCGTCCACCTCACACACGCACATTGTCCATGCACCTGCACCCAAGACCAGCAGATGTGCATCTCTGACAACCACTCCCTCAACCTCCACTCCCATCCCTCCTCCCACATCCCACCGTAACATACCTAAGAAGCTTTTCCTTGCCCATCTTGACCTCTTCCCTCCCCCTCCTCATCCTGTCCGTAAGAGCAGGGTCCCAACGACGCAGCACAGCACATCACCCTGTCCGTAAGAGCAGGGGCCCAACGACCCAGCACAGTACCTCAGCCTAACAGTCTGCCACTGCTCCCATCAAATCCTCAGCTGCTGGCACAAGGGGGCCCCAGAGTGTGACAGCTGCCATTGCTACTGTGAGCACAACTCCGCCTCAGGGGTACACTAGGGTGGTGAAAACAAAGGGACAGGAGACGGGGACAGTGGAGGCACCTCCTAGTCCTGAAGGCAAGAAAGGGAAAGTTCCCACTCCACCATGCAAGAAAGTGAAGGTTCCCACTCCACCAGCAAAGAGAGGCAAGAGCCACCCACCAACACTAGTGGGCAAGGTTCCCTCACCTCCAGCAGAGGCTGCCAGGATAACACCTCCACCAGCAGTAGGCAAGGAGCCCTCACCTCCAGCAGAGGCAGCCAGGGTAACACCTCCACCAGCAGTGGGCAAGAAGCCCTCACTTCCAGCAGAGGCAGCCAGGGTAACACCTCCACAAGCAGTGAGCAAGGAGCCCTCATCTCCAGCAGATGGCATGTAGGCCACCCACCAGGGACAATTGGGCATGGAGCCCCATCCAGAAGCAGTGGGCATGTTCCCCACTTCAGAGACTGTGGCCTTGCATTTCCCACCAGGGACGATTGGGCATGGAGTCCCCTCCAGAACCAGTGGGCGTATTCCCCACCTCAGAGACTGTGGCCTTGCACTCCCATCAAGGACAATTAGGCATGGAACACCCTCCAGAACCAGTGGGCATGTTCCCCAGTCCATCTGAGGTGCCCACCACCCCACCCCTTTCCCCCTGTGGTGCCTGCCCATTTCCAACATGATGCCTCTGCACAGTGGAGTCTGGATAGTCAGGAGTCAAGTTGGGCCTTGGACTGTGCCCTGTGGCCATGTGGGCCTTTTGGACTGGCCATTGGCCCTTTCTGAACATTGACGGATGCTTTTGTTTTCGCATAGACAATATGGTGGCTTTTGACATCAAATTCCAGTGTCATTTAAAGCTCCATGTGGTCCTTGTTTTAATTAGACGTGGGTCCTGTGACATTTGTTTTACACTGCAGCTGGTTGTGTGTATGGTGTGTGTGTGTGAATGGTGTGTGTTGTGTGTGTGTGTGTCACTCTCCTTTTCCTCCCTCCCTTGTGTGCTAGGCAGCTGTACTCACTGTCGTCATCTTCGTCGGCATTGGTTTTCCCAAAGGACCATAGCGTAGAAGAGTATCGGGCAAACATGAAGTTCCAGTTCCATGGCGGCGGTAGAGTCCTCTGTGTACCTGTTGGTGAGTCTTTAGTTTTTTGTGTTCTGTTTCTGCCAGGCTTTTGATGGCGTTGGTACCTCCCCGGAAATTCTGGCATTTTGCTGTGTCATAATATGGTGGGCGGTACCTTGTCTTCCGCCTTGCCTGTTGTTGGCTTTCGCCGTGGTCAGTGGTGTTAATGCCCTGGCGGTTGGTGTGATACATTGGCTGCCTATGGGAGGAGTCACCACCATGGTCATAATTTGGTGGTAATTACCGCCAGCCTGTTGTCAGCATTACGGCCGGCCACTTTACCAGTCACTGCCAATGTCATAATGAGGGCCTTAGTGTTTTATCTATTCAGTTATTCTTATGAATTATTTAAATTTAATTGAAAAATGCATTAGTTATAGTTGATGTAACAGACCACAGGATATGGAGAATAGTTGTCAAAATGGTAATGCTTTTATTGTATACTCACTATATAAAAAAAACAATATCAATTTCCTCACCTTTCCTAGGTCCACCTGAATTTCCTCAATTTGGTCCTTATGATTTTGGGGCTAAGAGAATATTTTTCTGTAATTACCATCTCTTCCCATGACTCTACACAATAGATCAACACATGAGCCGGCCATTTGTATTTGGCTCTACATTTCATTAATCCTTTCATTATTTCATAGAAATGGCAAAATAAGGTTAGTGTGGTGGGCTTTGAGGGCAATTTAACATATGTGTTCCTGAAAGAGGAATAACAAAGTTCCTCATAACTTGATCCCACTACAATATACACTCCTGAGAATAATGTTAATTGCATGCATGTATTGAGTGTTTACAGCATTCTCAGGGTTGTCAGATTATAACAAATGTTTCATCTCTTTTGCTCTAGGTGATTCTGTGTATGCTCTCTTTTTATATTTCTTCACCCCTTTCAGTACCTCAACAGAGTTCAATAGGGCACACAAACATGCTCAAACCATTACTGAGCACAATCTTGCAATCTTCAAGATATGCTTGAGATGTCTTCATCATACAGGGGTGTGCTCTAGTAATTCCTCTCTGTGCTTTATTATTGTAGTCTGTGTATGCTATTCAATGCCATGTGATTGCACTTACATGTAGAGTTTAACCCTATCCCCAACAAGTTTCTGTTAGGGACACAGAACAGAGCTCAGGCTCCACAGGTTCAGGAGTAAGTAGTGGTCTCACATTTAATCTGAGCCGCTAGATTTGCTGCTGCACCACAGTAGTTGGAAAATGTAGAATCACTGATGAATGGTGAACTATGACATTGTACACATATACCATCCTGAGACACTACTGTTTCATTACCATAAGAAATTGGGCTGTTGGTTGACTAAAGTTTGAGCCCAGGTTGAGCAGCAACCAAAGTCCTTGACAGGGGGAGGCACAAGCCAACCCTAAACCTGTGCCCAACCTTCAGGTAGGATGGTACAAATCACTCAGGCTTAACTTAGAGGAAATGTATCTAACACCAAATTTGAAAAAATAGTATGATTTTTAATTAATGTAACAAGACCAAAATGATGAAATTCCAAACTGTGGAACTGGAGATATGCAGTTTTGAAGATTTTGGAGAGAGTAGCTCTAAAACGCACAAAGTGCCAACTGTGGATTTCTGGTTGCGCCGGACTGGGACAAAGTCACAACTTCAGGCTGACCACGACACAGCGCAGGCTGGCTATGAGGCCCCAGTCAGGTCTGCTGAACAAAATGCCTTAAATCCTGGTTTGTGGAATGTTGCAAGGATTTGCATTGACGAACCGGGCCAGAGCAATGCATCGGTTCCAAGATTAGGAGAGGCTATGGTGCAAGGTCCTCCATCATCGTTGAGAATCCCATTGAAGGTGTTGAGGATGCATTGTGCAGTTGAGGCTATGCATCAGTTCTCAGGAGCTGTGAGGCTGTGATGTGGAGTCCATCATCATCATCAAATCTGATGTCAATGAGGGATGTAAGGGCTTGTGCTAAGTATGCATTATGCAGTGGCAGTTCCGATGGGCTGTGATGCAGTGAAGGTCTTTTTATGGGTCCAATCCATGCTGCTGCAGCAATGTATTGGTTCTTCACAGGTTCTTACAGTGCAGCAGAGGTGATGGTATGGTTCCACTGGATCAATAAAGGCCAGCTGAGCCCCTTAAACCAACCTTCAAGGGTTCAGGACTGCGGTGGCATGACTTAGCAGGGTAGACTCACAGATGGCAGAGTCCAGGTACAGGTGCCAGGTTGTTGGAAGCCTGTTGTTTCATTGAGGCTTCAGATCAGGAGGCCAGCCAACTACCCTTGGAGTCACTCTGGGGTTCTAGGTCGGAGATCCGAGAATCAAGTGCAGTCCTTCCCAGCCAGACAAGAGGGCAGCAGGCAGCAGGTCAGCACAGCAGGACAGCAGTCCTACAAAGCAACAGTCCAGCAGAGTGTTAATCCTTCAGCAGCACAGCTGTGCTTTCTGGCAGAGTATCCACAAGTCCAGGATTGTAATGAAGTCTTGATGTGTGAGGTCCAGTACTTATACCTAGTTGTGCCTTTAAAATAGGGAGAAGGTTCTAGAGGCACGCCTTTGAAGTGCACAGGTGCCCTGCCATCCTAGCCCTGACTCCAGACAAACAACATGGGATATGCAGCCCTTTGTGTGTAGGCATGCCACAGCCTATTCAAGTGTAATTGGTGCTACTCGCTTCCATCCTGTCAGTGATGTCCCATCCAGGCACCTATGCCCCTTATAGTGTGGCTGTCTAGGAGGAATACACAAAGCCCAACTGTTCACTACACACAGTCCTGTGACCCAGAGACAGTCTGCAGGCAAGAAATGGCTAAGACAGGAAAATGCCAATTGTTAGACCCGAGTGCCTTAGGGTGGTCTTCCCCTCAACTTTTTGCTTGCCTCCCTTCATTTTCAGACCTCATTTGTGCTGGCTTTAGGACTCTGTGCACTTTACCACTACTGACCAGTGCTAAAGTGCTTGTGTACTCTCCCCTAAATCATGCTAACATCGGCTTAAAACCGTTTGTTAAATTTAATTTAGTTATAAGTCCCCTAGTAATGTACACTACATGGGCCCAGGGCCTGTAAATTAAATGCTACTAGTGGGCCTGTAGCACATATTGTGCCACCCATCTAAGTAGCCCTCTAACCATTGCTCAGGCCTGCAATTGCAGAGCCTGTCTGTGCAGTTTCGACTGTCACTTTGACCTAGCAAGATGAACATCTGGCCAAGCATAAACCTTCCCATTTATACAAATGAATCACCCCTGAGGTAGCCTCCATATGACCCACAGGGCAGAGGGCAATGTATTTAAAAGGCGGAACATGTAGATTTAGGTTTTACATGCCCTGGTAGTGAAAAGCTCACAAGAGGCCTAACACTCCCATAGGATAACATTGAGATTGTGTAATTTACAATCTGGAAGAGATAGGTTTCTCAAGTTTGGTGTCTCTAGAGTCACAATTTAAAATCACAATTTATGGTGAAGTTCGATTTTAAATTACAGTTCTGAAAATACCACTTTCAGAAAGTTGGTATTTTCTGACCTTAGCCATTTTTTGCCTACTGATTGTCTCCAATATACATCTGGGGTGGGGTGACTGCTGGGCTTGTGCATTCACTCCAGACAGCACACACAAAGGGCACTTAGGTGTGACTGATGTGCCATCCACAGCCAGATGGGCCAACCTGGGCAGGATGGGAGGTAGGGGGTGACACACCTGATTGGGCAGTGCCCTGCTTCACACAAAGGGCTACATACCCCCCGGTAGTGCGTCTGGAGCCAGGGCTGGAAGGGAGGACCTCTGTGAACTTCAAATACCTATATTTATAGACTCCCCCACTTCAAAGACACACCTGGGTATAAGTTCTGGACCTCTGACACTACCAACTCAGCACGCTTCTGGACCTATGGATACTCTGCCAAGAATAAGATCTGCTGTGCTTCTATAAAGACTGTCACTCTGTTGGACTCTGCTGGAGATTAGCTTTGCTGTGCTGACCTTCTGCCTGTTACCCTCTTGTACAGGAGTGAGAAGGACTAAACTGCATCTATACATACCAGAAACAAAGTGACTCGAAGGGCTTGCTGGCATGCCTCCTGTTTTCTGAAGTCTCAGGGACACAAAAGACTTTCAGCTCACCTGATACCACTCTTGGACCTGTCTTCAAGCAGCTGCTGACCCCCAAGAGGCTCCTCTCTATCGTCGGCCCTTCGAAGTGTTTTTTCAGCCTGAAATCAAGCTTTTGAGTTCTTTGCGACCAAAAAATGTCCCTCGCACAAACGTTCAACGTGAGCTACTGCAAGTTTGTCTCGTCACACAGCAAGCATAACCACTCATGACAGAAAGCCTCCAGCTCATTCATTGGTGATGCCAATCCTACTGTTCGTGCCCACAGACCACCAGCAGTAATGATCTCCTTGCTCCTGATGAACTTCTTCCCTCAAACCGGACTTTTGGCTCATTTTTTAAGAAGGTAAAACTTCCGCTGGACTTATCTTGGACTATATCCAACCCGTGCTTCATCGCAGACTTTTGGAGTTAACCCGGTCTAGCCTGACCAGATATCACCAGTTGGCAAATTATTCCTACCAAATTGCATTTTAAAGTTTCAAAATTAATATCTCTGACTCTTCTTATTGGACTTTTGTTATTTCGGTCTTGTTTTGATCATAAAAGTAAGCTACATTTTTCTAGCCAGGTGTGGTATCTTTTTGAATGGTGGTTTCACTGTTGTACTGTTTGAAGTGTCACACAAATAATTTAGACATTCCCTCTTAATTTAAGCCTGACAGCTGTGTGCTAAGCCACCAGAGGGTGAGCACAGGCTAATCTAATGTGTGTTTTTCACTTACCTTGACTAGCACTGTGGTTCCTGCTTGGACAGTCTGAATACCTCTGCCAACCAGAAACCACATTTCTAACACCAACTTTCCAAAAGTGACATTTTCAAAAATGTAATGTAAACTCTGACTTCACCATAAGTTAGCATGTTTCATTGCAATTCCAAAGACACCAAACATGAATTGTTTACCTGTTCCCATTTGGAAATTGCATTTATCAAATGTAATATTGTAACTTCAATGTTATTCTATGGGAGAGGTAGGCCTTACAGAAGCAAAAAATGAATTTAAGAGTTTTTCAGTATCAGGACATATAAAAATATGTCCAACATTTAAAATAGACTGCACCCTGCCCTCTGAGCTGTTCGGGTCCTAGCCTTGGAGTGACTCATATGTATTAAAATGGAAGGTATGGGCCTGGCAAAAGTTTAATTTTGCCAGGTCAACATAGCAGTTTAAACTGCACACACTGGTTGTAATGGCAGGCATGAGACATGTTTAAAGTGCTTCTTAAGTGGATGGTACAATCAGTGCTGCATGTCCACTAGTAGCATTTCATTCACAGGTCTAGGGCACAGGTAGCGCCACCTTACTAGGTACTTATAGGTAAATTAAATATACCATTTGGGTATAAGCCAGTCTTACCATGCTTTAAGGAGAGAACACAAGCGTTTAGTACTTGTTACTAGTGGAAAAGTGTGCAGAATCCTAAGGCCAGCAAAAATGAAGTCAGCAAAACAGGTGGTCAGAAGACAAAATGTCACGTGGAAAACCACGCCAAGTATGCCAGGACAATTACCAATATGACACAACCAAACTTACAAGTCTAAATGTAATGTGCAACCATGGAAACAACAGTCATTGGTTCTTCCAGATATTCCACCGCACAACTACATACTTCTTTCACCTACACTTTTAATTTTATGTCAGATCAGTACACCCCATGCAGGTTGTAGAGAATGGCTTGTAACGCATTATACATACACTCACATATCTTGATATACAAATGTTTCTATTTCAATTTATGTGAATTCAGTTTTGTTGTCAGTTACCACTCTGGTGCCATTTATAATCCCAGATACTTTGTTTCTTCACTCATATGAGTTCCTTATTTTTATGTCGAGATGGCATATATACATGGCTGTGCTATATAGGCGCATAACTCTGTAGTAGAGGTGGCAAATCAAATAACTGAGATGGTGTTTTGTAGCAACACCAACAAATAGGAAGTTATATACAGGAGCAGGAAAGAGATAATTCCTGAGCCATCCAAGGACCACTACAGAATTTGTCTCCATCCTGTTGCTTCTTATGTTCAATGGCTCAGGATAAAGAAGAGAGGGGTCCTAGTTTCTCTCAGGAGTAACTAGAAGTGATTAGATGTGAGCAGGCCCTCTAAAATGTCCTTCACTATAATGTGAAAAAGACACACAGCTGAGCAATGGAGAACGAATGGAAATCTGGCAGGTGTTGTTATTCACTTGTTACAGCCATTGAGCCAGACAATCATACAAGCAATGAACGGACCACCAGTGCTGGATACGCCTAAAGGCACAATATCATTTGGGGGCATCCAACCAGCCTTTTCTGCAGTAATATCCAAAAAAAAGCTTGACTATCCTCCAGGCTCAGCTGAAGGTGCACAAGCAGCAACAAGGAAGTCCCTTTTATCATACAGAAAATATATTATTTTATTGGTGGATTGAAAGTTTTGTAGTGTCATGTTTCATTTTCATGTGTCTAATTATGTCCCTGTTGTATTATATGCTGCTTTCTAAAATGTGTAGTTAAAACATTGTTGTCAATGTTACTATTGCTCTCTTTTTTGTATAGTGAAAGTATCTAATGTTTGTTGCATTGTTTGTTGCCACAGATAACTTGGTAATGAAAATCATGTTTGTGCCTGAAACATATTTAGGTTACATTGCCATATAGCATGTTTTATAATGAGTGACCTTTATATTGAAAAAAATCACTGAGTGTCAATAGTCATTTATAATTCTATCATGTATATCACACATCATGGATACTGTAAAATATATATCAGTCAGTCAAGCAGTGGGAGGGCAAATTTGTGGATAAGCACATCAGTCAGGTCCCATAGTGGTGAAGAAATACTACTGGACTCTTTGAGGTGTGATGGCCCTGCCATCTTGTTTTAAAGTAATTCTCTGGTATCTTTATAGGCTTCCATCACCCCGAGGACAGATTCTTGCTAAGTCCCAAAAATCCAAACAATCTTCCCACTAGAGGGGAAGCATAAAGGCTGCTTGGCCCTTAAGGATTGCCAGTCATGGACAGTGCCTGGATGAGCCTCACCAACCCATATCATGTTTCTATAAAATAGAAATAATGGCTTGTTTAACCCCAGGAGGTCAGAAAACCTGTTGAGCCTGTTGGAGGTTGGGTGAGGCCTGATGTCTTGGCAACTGAGCCCTCCCATATTTTGAAAAAATAAACAAAAAATCCCTGCTGCCTAGTAGGTTTTCTGCACCCCCTGGGACAGATTTGGGATAACCCCCCCAATTAGCATCCCAGGGGGGTAAAAAGACCCAGGGGACCTTAAGGGGTTAGTTATAGGCCTGGACCAAATTTTTGTTAAACAGGAGTGATTTTAGTTACTGTGCATTGCTCTAGATTGCTACTACTACAATAGATTACGGAAACTATGTGGTTATACCAGCTTGAATAATTAAGAATAATTTGGGCCAAGACTCCTAGCACAGGGGCACAGAAACTACAAACTAAAGAACAGCTGCCTGCTGCTTTTTTGTGGCCTGTAGTATTCAGTACTATTTTCTTAGTGCAAAATATATGATTTGGCCCATTTTGGATGCGAGGAAAGAAAATAGCACTAAATGCTGGACTGCACATCCATTGGTCGGCGATGACTTTCAACTGTGGAGGGGCATTGAGCATAGAGCCAAACCCAGTGACATGCACTGTATTAAATCACAAAGCCTTTAGGCTCAAAAACTCTCAATCACTGCTCGTTAACAGATTTTATTATGGGCTGTGACTGATAGCTCTGGAGTTAAGGCAATGGCTTAAGTTTCTCATAGTGCCTGTCAGTGGGCCAAAAATATAAAATAAAATTACAAATGTACTTTTTGTTGATGTTCCTCATCCTCTGTGTTGTCTTGAATGCAGTCAGCATGAGTCCTCCTGGAGCTTTAGCCAGCTACCCTCTACAATCCAGGTGCTGCTCTCATGCTGCTGAGAATGTTAACTAGCATGAGATCAGTGCAAGGAATGGCTGGAGCGGGCAGCTTCAATGCCCTTCCAGGCACGGGAGGCCTGACTCTGCCCTCCATCCAGCTGTCTCAAACAGCTAGAAGGAGAAGTGTAAACTGAGAATGTCAATATGGCTATAGCATGACAGCCGGCCAAAGTGACAAGCGCACTTTAAACTGGAATGAGCAGCACTCCTCCCCTGCTGCCAGCCAGCAGTAATGCCCCCCCAAACACTGCTCAGGCTGGGAGCAGTGAAAAATAAAATGATAATTAATTATATTTTTCCCCTTTGCTGCATTGGCAGCAGGATGGTGATGATCCTTTTCCTTAATAAGGGCCCATGCTGTACACTTCTAACATATTTACACATAATTATGAGTAATATTGAGGTAATTGTGAGTAATTACACTACAGAGAATTATGCCAGTTATACCCACCTCTACTTAATGGCCAAGCCCTATGTTAGGGCAGGACCCCTATTACCTGATTTAAAAAAAAAATCCCTGTTGTCTAAGGGTCCTTCTGGGGCTTTGCTAGGGAAGACACACGTGATGTAAACCCCCAATTTTCGTGGGGGCAGAAAGTGTATGGGTCACTAGCTAACACTGACTGGCGTCTTACATTAACAGAGTTCAGTTTTCAATAGCAAACTCCATTAAGCATCTCTTTTGTGGTGAGGGGGTATGATTTGATTAACGGCATATTTCAAGCAATTAAAATTTAACAAAGTTAAAACATGATTGTTTTTCTATTTAACAATAAATTTAACAATAACTTTAATGCATAAAGCAGAATTGTGATTGATGAAAATGAGTCACTGGAATTATTAAAGATTTTTTTTTAAATAGTTTATTTGTGAAATACAACTTCTTGTCAATACAAAGTGGCCAAATCAGAAAGGCATTTTGGAGCATGTAAAATAGTACTACTGATGAACTCTTTTATATACTCTTCTATTGTCCCCTAAATATCTAAAATGAGAATACTCATGGATTAGTCATATACAAATAGAAAAAAACTGAATTGACTGTTCTGTTCTTGCACTATAACTGATGTTGAATTGGATGTGCCATGGCAATTTGTTAAGGCTTGCAAATGCATCCAAAAGAGTACTGCTTCTTGAACTTCTTAAAACTATTCTAACATTGCCCCAAATCACATAGGGGCATATTTATAGCCCCTAGTGCCACCTTGTGCAACATTATTGTCATTTATTCTGACGTTAATGTGACCCAACGAGGCCAAAATCCTTGCACCTTATTTACAGGCTGGCGTAATGCATGCATTGCGCCACCCTGTACCCTGTGTACTACATTATGCCTGCACCAGGCATAATGTATGCAAAGGGGGCATTCCCCCATTAGGGGAGCTGGAAGGATGCTGTAAGGAAATCTATGAGATTTCCTTATGTCATTTTTACGGCACTTTTAACACCTGCTAAAGGGGCCTTCCATTCTTTAGAATAGGGTCCTATGTACTCTGCAGGAGTAGTGCCAATATTTTGGTGCAACTCCTACGGAGTACATCAATAGTGTCTTGAAAGATGGTTCTATTGCTCCCTACCCTGCGCCAAGGTGCACCGTATTTTAAATACCCTGCATGCATGTTGGTGGTAGGGGGGTGCTAAGGGACACAGAGGAAGTGGCTCTGCACTCTTTTCAGCACCACTTTCCATAAATCTGCCCCATAGTACCTATGTACTACTAAATAGAATTCACAAGCCTTGGGGATGAAGGTCCTCTGATTCTCTTATTTCTGTGTGGAGATCCATGTCACGACTTTAGTATTAAATGAGGAAGGTATCAGTGGAAGTGGTAGGAAAATGGGAACTATCTACTACTAAATGGGTGTGATGTGAGGGAATTTAAGGAGTGATTTGGGGAGGAACTCACAAATACAACCACACCCCAACAAAAAGGGAGCAGCATTTCTATTTATAAACTGCACTTCTAAAGTTACTAAAGATCTAAAGGTGGCAAAGGGTGCATAAATATAATCCAACCCAGCCTTGGATTAAGTCAATGTACAGACATGCCCAACCACTGGTAATGCAAGACACTCCCATAGAAAATAACACATGCACTGAACAAAATGACACAAATTAGTTTAATATAATAATTATATGAGTGTCTGTATATTATATTATATTATATTATATTATATTATATTATATTATTTTATATTATATTATATTATATTATGTTATATTATATGTTTGAGGGGAGCTCATTTGTTTACTTATTGGTTATGAATTAGAATGTTTACGTTAATTTATTCTTATATTCTTCAATGCACATTTCATTTGATGTGATAATGTTCCATAACATTTTACGTTATTAGTTACATGTTCATAATGTATAGAATTATTGATGGGTAACAGTGAATTATGGAGTTGTTTTTCACCAAGGGGTTCTGAGCAACTTCAAATAGAAAGTGAGATGTAAGCTGGAGTTGTCTATGAAGTCACTTAAAATCCAGAGAGGAAAAACATCCCTGTAAATCACTTTTTACCCATCTATAATTTCATATTATGTATGCGCCCCTGCTTTTAACTGCTCTGCCGGGTCTGAGGAGTAGTATGGGAGCCATATACATCATAGCCTACCCTCCCTGACCCAAATGTGAAAAATAAATAACTTACATTACATCCCTAACCAGGCCTTGTCACCAACTTTCCTGCTTTCAGTCCCCCTCCTTCAGCTGTCAATGCAGATAAGCAGAGCTGAACTGACAGGCTCTCAGACAGCTCTTCCAGCCTGACCTGGAAGGCCCTTATGACGTATCAATAGTGAGTAATGAGCTTTATTATAAACGGTTGCTACGTCATAGCAGTTAATTACCACATTTAGGCCCATAAACATGGATTTTGATGCAAGACTGCATTAGCGCAGTCTTGCGTCAAAATCCACAGCGCTTGCTAGCACCATGCCAGAGCACCAGCCAGGTGCCATATTATTGGAATGGCGTATGGTGGCGCAAAGGGCAGGCTCACGTCTACAGAAAAGACGCTAGCCGGGGTGGGGGTTGGCAGGAGGGGAAAAGGTACTAGAGGACCAGGAATTATGCTATGCTGGTTAGCAGTAATAAATATGCCGCTAACCAGCCTAGCGTCATTTGTTGGCACACTACCACTCAAATATATCTCCTGTCTAAGTAAAGACAGGAGTCATGCCGACCACCCCAATGACCAGCACAGGAGACCAGCGTGTCTACTCTGTGTGCATCATTTTTACGCTGGAGTATAAATGAGGCGTTCGTGGGTTAGCATCATATTGTGGATGGGAACACCTACCTTGCATCTAATTAGTGCAAAATAGTTTGCTGCATCCGCAATGTGGTGCTAAGCCCTATATTTTGAAGCTAGACAGGTCCAGCGTCAAAATATAAATATGGGGTTAACTTTGTTTTAGCATCAAAATAAATGATTGTAAAATTTTAAAACGGCGCAAAGCAAGTATAAATATGCCCCTTAGAGTCTCCGGTATCTGTGTAAACAACAGAGGCTCACTAGGAATGCCATAGATATCATATAGAATTATAGGTGGGTGATTACTGGGATGTTTTTCACCAAAGGGTCTAAGTGACATGAAATAGACAATAAGAGTGATGCTCAAGTTGTCCTTGATTTCACTCAGAACCCTGAGGTAAGAAACATCCCTGTAAGTCACTGTTTACATATATAAAATGTTATGTATAGCCCCCTTCCAAATCATCTGCCTCTGCTTTCAACTGTTATGCAGGGGCAGAGGAGTAATAGGAAGCCATACATAACATGGCCTCTCCTCCCTACCCAAATTTTGTCACTGGGGTCAGCAGTCCAACGTATGTGTGACTGCTTTTAAATAAAGCAATATTTTTTTTTAAATGCAACTCATTTTCTTTAAAGGAAAAAATGGTTTTACAGACATTCCCAAAGGGAAAGGGGTCCCCTGGGGACCCCTAATAATTTGCAAAAGGGTTATCACCAAATTGAAGTTGGTGGTAACCTGCAAATGTTTTGCAACCTCATTTCAGTCACAAAACATTCAATTATACCACTGTGATTCGGTTTTAATAAAGGGGCACCTTAAACACGCCCCTTCCTAATACCAAATCACAATGGCAAATTGTGATTCAATAACAGGTTCCTGAATCACAATTTTGCATTTGGAACATGCCATGATTCTGGGAATCGGAATATTTGAGACAGCTAAATAGCTTTGATAATCTTGCCCTTAGAATCTGACATTCACGCTAATGGATCTCATTGAGAAACATAACAAATATTATAAATTAAGCTACATTTATATAATATAATACAAAAAGTTTAGTATGTTTTTAGAGAATAATAAACTTTCATATTTTTCACCACACATTCCTATAGTGAGATCTCTACCTTAGTGGCTGGGATCTTCACCAATAGGCGAAACGTTTTTGGCAGTAACTCCACACTTATAAATTCTGCTATCAGATCCTCCACCCTATGAATTGAAGGAAGTTAGACAAAGTAAGTGTACACTTTCTTGTAGATATCTACATAGAAACAGAAACAATCTCCATTTGGAAGTGGGGAATATCAAAAAAGTGGAGAATTAAAGCTAGGTGCAGTAGTAAACATACAGGTGGATAAATATATGTGTTTATTTACCTTTGTATATCTAATCTAAAAAATTGAAGGGCTTCAGTGGTTGGGGTCAGGCTTGCCTCAATAATACCTTGGATGATCTAGCTGATTTTGTTTCAGAAATTGAAGGGTGCTAACACAATTTGGATGGAGGACCGGATGATTTGTTGAAACAAGATACTTAGGGCCTGATTAACTGGCCACCGATGCTGTAGCAGTCTTACCACCACATTGCGACGCTCGCGGTCAGACCACCAGGGTACTGCCATCTCCACTGGGATCGGCGATCCCGACGGGCTGATGGTGGCAGAGCACTGCATGTACCACCCTGCTGATTATGACTTTGTTCTCCACCAGCTGTGCAGACAGTGAGCATTGTGAGGGTGCCGGGGCACCCTTTAGCGGCAGCATTGCCACCGGCCCAATTACGAGCTGGCGACAATGCTGCCACCACTTTCACACTGGGCTGATGGGTGGAAACCTTGGTTTCTGCCTGTCAGCCCAGCGGGAGAGTCGTAATGGGCCTCACAGGGAGGTGGCCAGAATGGCAGCAACCTCCCCGTTAGAAGTTCAGCAGGTGGGTTATAACATCGGCCAAACTCGTAATGAGGCTATAAGGGCCTCATTATGAGGCTGGCATTCTTGAGGTCAACAGCCTTGTGGTGGTGATCAGGACCACTATTCCTGTGGCTGTCTGACAGCCACATTAAGATCCTGGGGGTCAGACTGCCAGGGTACCACAGCCATGGCCGGGATCTTTGATCCCAGTTGGATGAACGTGACAGAGGTCAGAATCAGCCAGGGCCGCACTGCATGCAGTGCAGCCCTGCTGATATGACCTGGTTCTCCTCCATCCTTTTCATGGTGGTTTTAACAGATGCAGTGGGCCAGAGGGGGGGGCCTGCACTGCCTATGCACTTGGCATGGGCAGTGCAGGTGTTCCCCTGCCCAGCTCCCCACACTGTCTGCGCATTGCGAATGTGCTGGTGCACCCAGCAGGCGACAACATTGCAGCCGGCTCAGTTACGAGCTGGAGACAGTGCTGCTGCCACTTTCCCACTGACTGGCAGAAACCTTAGTTTTCAGCAGTCAGCCTAACACAAAAGTCTTAATGTGTATGGCGGTGAGGTAACCAGTGTGGCGGCAACCTCCCCATCGGAAGTTCGGCAGACGGCACACTGAACTCCTAATTAGAGTCTAACTGAACTGTTCTTGTTTGTGCTAATTAGCTCTAAAAATGCCTATGATGAGAATACTAATAATAAAACTAGTAGTAGTAATTGTAACAACTTTAATAATGATATGCATAACATTACTCTTACTGGTATTATTAGTGGTACGTGTCATATCCTTACTATATTATACCTGTACTAGTAATAGTCATGGTTGCAGTAGTAGTGGTTACACTTGCAATAGTGCTAAAGTTAACTATTATACAATAGCTCACGTGATAATTTTGTTATGATTTGGTGGTAGTAATAATAATAATAATAATAATTGTAATAATAATAACAACATTAATAAATAATAATTATAGTAATGCTACTAGTGATAATAATAATAATAATAATAACTATTATCATTATTATTATTAGTAGTAGTAGTAGTAGTAGTAAAATTTTGTTGTTGTTGTTATTATTATTATTATTATTATTATTATTATTATTATTATTATTATTTTATTATTCTCATTATTTTACCACTGCAAAATTGATGGCCCTCATCTTGGGATGATACATTAAAAAAGCCATTCAGCTATTACAGTCGAGGGAGCATGATGATGTATGCAAGTATGTGCATGATGTACACGTCACCATGTGGTGGTGGTTATATCAGCATTTTCGGGTTTTGTTTATTCTGTTATGCATAACAGAGAAGTTTCTTTTTTTTTTGCTGGTGCTTTTCAGCTTCTGCAACAAACACTGGCAAAGAAAACCATCCAGTAATGCATTTCACAAGGGAGGCCACTTAGATTTTCCAATGCAATCTTTTTTAAATACAAGCTTTTTAGAGAAGAGAAAATCTAGACTTGGTTAGGAAAAGGGGAACGAAGGTGCCGTACTTCAAAACAGCAAGATGGTAAAGACTTGATCTCTACTAATCCAACCCACTCCCAGAATCAATGTCCGACTTCTTCTCCATCTTCAGCACTGCGTCTGGGTTATTTTTTCCTGTGTTAGTCTCCTAACACAGAAGAAAATCCCTTGTGAATTCAGAGTTTTCTCAGATCCACTTTCGCCTACAATTAGCTAAAATAAAGTGCCAATGGCATGAATGAGTTGAGCGGACTGCACAATATTCATGGGCAGACAGCAAAGTGGGTGTCAGGGCTATTTTTTTTCACTACCAATAGCCAATCAGTATTTTGATTGTTGTAAGAATGACTAATTACACTGCTGAAAGAAATGAATTCTGATTGCCCTCCTTTCTTCCAGTGAGGAAAGGTCCTTGTGTTAAGACCATTTTGATTAATACAATCAGTTTGGGTGTGGGTGTCCACCCCTCCATGAACCGGCTTGTGAGGTCCATGGAAGTGCAAGCAACTTGTACATACCAGTTTTCTTGTTCAGGCATAAGGTTAATCAATTTCTTAAATTTGCCTTTGAAGCATATTTTTGGTTGATATTTTAAGCCCAATTTCACTCTACAGGTGGACTAAGAGAAGGCTGATAATGAATATTTCATTTATTCCTAAGTGCCCTTATCCAATATTACTCACCACTGCACATTCATGTCCAGGATGTGACCAAGACGACCAGGACCTTTTCTGCTAGTCTTGGTAATTCTCAGTTCCTTTGTGATCTGAAGAGACAGGGCAACACAGCCACCTGGCCCTTTTTCATGTCTAGCAAATGTGTCCAAGGTCCCTTCATCTTTCATTTAAGAGAGTAAGTTACCATTTTTGTCATGTCTGATAGAAGAAGACAACAAACGGCTGACGAAGTCAAAATTCAAATAAAAGAGAAGAACATTCTGATGCATGCAAGCACATGAGGTGAGTCCCACCTAACATTCAAATTCACCCCTCCCCAAACAGAGAGCATTGAGTTTCTTAATGATTAAACATGCTATAACAGCCTACAGTAAATGCAAGGCCAACACTAAACCCAAGTTATATACCAGGAGTGACTGCTGGTTATGACCGTTCCACTGCTACATAGCTAGCAAGTTTGTACATATTCCTAAGCAGAGAAGATGGGTCTTAAGTTAGAGAGAGCAGTAGGCATATCAAAGATCTAAAGTTGTGCTGTGCAGCCATAGTCTTGTGGAGTTACTAATTATAGGCTGCAGTTGGTGATAAACTCTACTTTGCCTGTGGAGTTGGCGGGATTTTGGCCCTCTCTGTGTTATGCTTGTAACATAGAGTACCAGCCATGTAGTGGATATTTTTCTCATGCGTGGCTTGCCAGTGGCAACTTGACTAGCGAGAAATGATGTTCCCTATCATGAATTTTGGACGCCTGGTGGACACCTGGTAAGATATTCTCAACGCGGCCTATAGTGGGCAGAAAGCTGGCACTCAAGTAGAAAATCTGCTTGAGCTGCAGCAAAATCAATCAGAGCAGCAGCACCGCCTGGTTTCCCAAAATACGCCATTTGTGCTTATTGTTCAGTGCGGCATGAGCTTCTAGTGCTAAAAATTTGCATAATCAGTGCAACATGCCGATTTCCACCCGTTCACAAAACACCACAGAATCTTGCGCAATTTTCATGTAAATCGTGGAATTCCACAGTGTGACACTCTGCGAGTTCATCCCATTGCTAATAAAAGGTCTTTCTGTACTTCACAGAGTTTCTTGATATTCCTACCCTTTCTCTCACAAGAATATCATATGCAATTGCACTCCTTGCTCAGCCATTTCTTGAAAGTACCATATTGCCCGCAGGTATCATTCAAGCATTTTTTGTAAAAGAACATACTTTTTTAGCTTCTTCTTTGGCTACCCACTTTTTTTTAGATCGATAAAATGACTAACATTGAGCAGGCTAAGGGTAATATCTTTAATTGCAATGCTTGATTACTCCAAGCTTGAACCAGTAGCGCACATGATGCAGAAAAAATATATGGTTCATGATACATGATATATTCTATTACTATCTAGCTACGTACTTAAGAACGTAATGAAACAAAGAAGTGACTTCTACATATCATTATCAGTATGTTTTTTCTTTGGCCAAATGAAATAGTTTGTAAATATCATTACTGCTTACGCAGGAATACAAAACAAGCAACAAAATCCGCAGTATGATGACCCTGCAACAATTCTAAAGCATTGTGATAAGTGTTTTGTGTTACATTCTGCAAGGAAGAGATATTACATAGTGATGAGTTTTTGCTTATAAATATCCGGAATTCAATTTCCTGACCCCATTTTTTGTGCGCAAATTCGAGCAAGTCTAAAGTAAGTAGATTTCCACGAAATTAGCATAGGCCGTTTTTATTCACTTTTTTTGTGTGTCACTTCGAAAGAAATGCATTGTTCAAATGGGAATTCTTGAATGGCGTTTCCAAGCTTTTTTAGCATGGCATTCATCCTGGTCGGTGAGCAATCTCCGGTCTTAACTTGTTCACTTTATGGCTGAACTTATAACGTAGCTGTCCAACGTCAAATATTTATTTACAGTTTGCAGTTGTTTATATATGTACATCTGTCATGTACAGCACACAAACTCTGCCAAGCAACAACTGTAGCTGCATTTGCTTGATTCTATATTGCTGTATGTAAGATGTGTACATGCCAGGAAAAAACAATCGTTTTTTTTTCATTTGAAAAGTAAACAGACAATCAGCATCACTAAAGCCAAGTAATGAAAAGCGTAGTATAGATTTACACATTATGCACTCTAGACTAAAGAGATGCCCATCAGATATTTTTACGCATGAGTAATTTATTTAATTTCAAATTATAATTTAGCCTTCGAACACTCTGTAAACAGTTGAAAAAACAAAATCGATAGTCTCTTATAGGTCCTTGCAAAGTTTTATTTTCTCTCAATAGTCACCGAGGTCCTTATGCTGCGTTTCAGGAACACGAAATTCACGTAGTATTCAGAGAAAATACGGTGTACACTACGCATAGGAAAACATCATATTGAACACCTAACAGTGACTGGTAACTTTATTAGGTTCGAGTCTCTGTGATGACAGAACAAATTGCCATATTTATTAATAATTCAACAATTTAGAATCAAGCCCTGAACATGACATACAACCCAGCGAAGAAACGCGTTTTGGTTAGAAGATCTAGGAAAATAAACTTATAGGAGACTTTCGGTGTTGTTTGTTCACCTATTTGCAGATTCCTAGAAGGCAAAATTATAATTTGGATTTGTTGTTTGAGTACTGTTGTGGAGGCCGTTCCTCCATTCTGGACTACAAAAAACGTCATACTCAAATCTATTTACTTCGATGTAGTGTTTAAAGAACATGTAGGTGTGCTCCAAGTTTTCTTCAGCCACTTCTGATTGTTTGCTCTTATTTCATTACACAATAGCCTATATTACATTTGAGATAACATTTGTTTCCAGTCAATTGGATTTGATTATTATTGAATGTTAGAGTTATGTTTTATCTAGACACCTTTCGACGAGAGCAGGTTTTACTAATATGACAAGTGATAGCAGTGGCTAGTAATTGCAAGTGATGTGAGCTTCGCTTTGTGTAATCACCTCTTTCTGCCTGGACAGGTGTGTATTGTAACCGTACGTGGGATGGCTGGTTGTGCTGGGACGACACGCCCGCAGGAACATACTCGAACCAGAATTGTCCAGATTATTTTGAAGATTTTGATACAACCGGTAGAGTATTCTGTTTTGTTCATTTTGCTTTCGTCTCTGCTGGTTGACGAAAAACCCAGCGTGCAAAAATATGTCAATGGAAAATAAGTATGTTGCACTATCATTTCATTTACACAAGCAGACCTTTTAGGAAATAAATGACCTCAGAGCACAGCAGGTTTGCAATCCATTATGAGTTGTGCAATCCATTACTTAAATGCAGATTACATTCTTTTTTTTCCTCATTTTTTAGGATGTATACATTTATACAACACTAAGGGCCTGATTTAGAACTAGGCGGAGGGAAATACTCTGTTGCAACAGTGAGGTCTATCCTGTCCGCTTTTAAAGGATCCCAGTATATCCTATGCAAATCATTAAACGGCGAACAGGATATCTGTCACGTTTGTGGTGGAGTTATCCTGCCCCGAGATCAAAATCAGGCCCTATATCTGTTCTCTTTCAAAAGGTATGTGGTGTGCTCTCAAAACCCCTCTAAAATGGACCAATCCTATATGCTTTCTTAATGAAGAGCTGCATGTTTTCATGAAATAAAGGAACTATTAACAAGATGGCTGCCTGAGCCTGGATCTATGTGTCCCTCAGTAGGGTGTCCCAAATGACGATAGAGCCCAGAAATACAATAAAAGCAAACAGAAGCCTCTTTGTTACTCATGACCATTAATTATATGTTGTGTAACCCCAAGCCACTGCACTGCAGTAAGTGTAGACAGAAGCGTTTACCAACAGAGAACAACTACACACAATTTGTGATACGGAAAATACAAGTAATCAGCTCTTGAGCGAGAGAGAGATGAAGGATTAGCATGCGATCACTGAAAGGAAACAGAAGTTAGCCTGTGGCTGTGTAAGATCTCCAGAGGTTTTAAAAATGACTCTATGAGAGACAAGAGCTGCCTGGCGTTTGGTGGTAAAATATAATGAGCAGAAAATGAGCAGAAGTCTGCATAGGCGTGAGGCAGCTGTGAAGTCTGATTGTGGACTGCACACCCAGCTGTTAGTACAAACAGGTGGCACCTCCTACAGTGCAGGCAAGGACATCTTCCCAGTCGGAGGCCTTATGCCAAAGGACTCAAAGTTTGCTGTTAGGTGATAATAGGAGAAACCTGGTAGGCAACAGCAACAATAAACACGTTACAGTGTGTGAAAAAATCCAGAGATGGATGGTCTAGTTTGAGTTCTGCAGCAAAAAACGCGGAAAAAGCCAAAGGATGGGGTGAGGGGCTCCATAGACGACACAACTCAGAGCTTATCTCGAATAGCAGGGATGTGTGAATTAATAGAACAAATGTTTACTAGTCATAGAAATGATATGTTTTTGTATGTGTGACATGCCACGAAACATTTGTGTTACGTCTAGCTAGTGTGTATTTGTAGTAATAATAAGGAAGAGGCAAGTGATTTGTCTAAGAGAAGGCCCACCTGAGATTTTGGACTGAACCAAATTCAAGTTTGCTTTCTAGGCCATCCTCAAATTAAATTCAGTCAGCCTGTTTTAAACAGGAAATGGACAAAATACTTCAAGGATAAAGTTAGAATAGAGTTTTTGCTAAAGCTGCTTGAAAAACGTGTCTAAAAACTATAAGACGCGGTAGGTGGGAGGGCCTGAGATATAATAAGGTGGAATGAAAGGTATATGTGATAATATATAGATGTATGCAGGGGTGACAATCCTCCTTTCATAAGACTGACCAATTCTTTGAGGCATGAAATGATTAAAATGCAGCAAAAGTTAAATCCATGAAGCTACATCCTGGTATTTAAGCATATTTGCAAGCTAATAACATTCACAATTTTTGTTGCTGCTGTTTCAGTGGAAAAACAAGGATAGGCACCCATATTTCATTCATATCTCAGTCGTCTACAAATCTAGTTAAATATACAGGTGTTGAGTAATGAAGGCTGGAACTGCAGGAAAAGTCAAAATGTAAGACCATTCATTTTATCCAAATGTCCTGAGGCTGCTTTCTGATCATTTATAATCTTTGCACGGTGTCCTCTAGTCTGTCTGCCTGCTCTGGTGGTGGAATATGATGGTGAGTGTGTAGCACTTCATAGTGACTAGCAATATTTACTTCAGGTTGGGGCTAAGAGATGATGGTAAATGGTGTCAATCAATAATAAGGAAAAGACTGCACTTCAGTCCACAGTAGCAGTTTCCTCCATCTAGTTTGACAATATGTGCCTCCACTCTGTCTGTGCATGGTGTTAGCAAAGATAAAAACTGCCCCTTAAAAGGGGGGTCGCAATACATTAATATATGACTTGGTGTCTATGTCCGAACTGCTTTAATTCACCTCACTCCTACAGAGGAAGAAATCACATAACCAAGGCGATTTGACGAAAAACAACGTTTTACTAAGTGAAGGTGTCGCACTTGCTGTAGCGTAGTTAGTCGTCATATATCCATCCAAGAAGTGTAGGCAGCATATCATCAACAATTACCCAGTCTTTTAAGAACTAGATCTGGCTACAGTGTCGCTAATGTGTAGTATCGTTTTTTGAATGTCAGTGGTCTAGCAGGTAAGTCCAAAGAGACCAGACAAAGGGTCTCTCATCTATTGTTTCTGCTTGAGCTGAAACTAGCCAATCCTAATTCTGCTTTCAGCTAATCAGGTGGTCTCTGAAATGTGTTGAGTTTGCTGTTAGCTCTCGGTGGATTTGGCGTTGGGGATTTAGTGTCCGAGTTTGAAAATCAGGTAATTCTTGCTCTGGAAGTTTGGGTACCAAATTTAGGGAGATATACATTAGAGTACAGCTAAATACGACACATAGCCAAAGAGGTTATAATGTACCATACATGGTGATGTTGATAATAATGTCAAAGGGACGTTCATGTGTGATGTCCCCTGCGATGTATTCACTGCTATTTGTGATTCAGGAACGGGGCTTTCACATGATGTGTAAGATGTGTAAGGCCATGAGCATCCCATCTGGTGGGCGATATATGGTTTTCATAGCAGGAATGCGGACTACAGTTTGTGTAGCTAATCATAACATAACTTCAGTGTTACTGTGGCTTTTACATGCATTTATGATGCCCAAAGGAATTTCGGAGATGTTTTTGCTAATAACAGATTAATACGCAGTACTGTGTTATGAGGAGGCGAATCTATATCATGTAACAAAGTTCTTTCAGTGCAGTACTCACATTAACAGACTTGATCTTGCAAATATTGACTTACACAACCAGCAATTTAGACCTTTTTTAGGGGACGTGATATGTTTTGCTGATAAAAAATTTGGGATGAGACTACCACTATGGCGCTGAAGTTAATGTTTTGGTCTAATTATGAAGACCTGTCAAGCTCTTCTAAACAGGACTGTCTGTGACATGAAGAATTCACGTTTTTTAGCAGCTCTGAAGATCAGGTACAGAATCGCTAACAAAGTTGTGGAAGGGAGTGCAAGAAACAATGGAGGTCACTGTCTGAAGTGCCTGGTTCTGATTTTTCTATTCTTGTACATGTCTATGCTTTCAGTTTTCTACACTGCTTATGTGGAATGTATTGACAACTGTGTCTTTCCAAGTTAAATCAAACATTCATTCATGAGAATGTTGTGACTAGTTTTTGCACATTAACGTTTGAGGTTTGGGAGCTAGAGCCATTGAATATTTTCAATCAATGTTTTGTTCATGACCAAAGAAGCATGCTCTTACCATCCTTTTCATGAGGATGTGAATGTTTGAGCGACTTGTGTGTATGTCAGTGTCCAGAGTTCAAAAGCCAACTGCATCAATGCGCAAAAAAGGGGGAGAGCACTCAAAAGGAGGCACTAGCTCACAGTGTTTAGGCATGCATGGTAGATACTGACAATCATGCATGCAGGATAGATCACGAGTCTAATTTTGCATCCTAGGATTGTAAATTGTATGTGCTTGGTCTGTGTCCTGTTCTGTAGGTGGGCACATGTACTTGTATGTGGATATACATGTAAATGGAAAGTTACACACAGTATTCTAATTGTGTTATGACGTCCTGATTAGATGGACAATTCAATTGTTCCGTATTATGTCATTGTTAGACCTGACAGCCTTAGGGTAGTCACCCCTAACTTTTTGCCTGCCTCCCTCCATTTTTTGGACACTGTTTTTGCTGGTTTATAGACTCTGCGCACTTTACCACTGCTAACCAGTGCTAAAGTGCATATGCTCTCTCCCTTAAAACATGGTAACCTTGAATCATACCTGATTGGACTATTAATTTACTTATAAGTCCCTAGTAAGATGCACTTTATGTGCATAGGGCTGGTAAATTAAATGCTACTAGTGGGCCTGCAGCACTGGTTGTGCCACCCACTTAAGTAGCCCCTTTTTCCTTGTCTCAGGCCTGCCATTGCAAGGCCTGTGTGCGCAGTTTCACTGCCACCTCGACTTGGCATTTAAAAGTACTTGCCAAGCCTAGAACTCCCCTTTTTCTACATGTAAGTCACCCTTAAGGTGTGCCCTAGGTAACCCCTAGGGCAGGGTGCTGTGTAGGTAAAAGGCAGGACATGTACCTGTGTAGTTATATGTCCTGGTAGTGTAAAACTCCTAAATTCGTTTTCACACTACTGTGAGGCCTGCTCCCTTCATAGGCTAACATTAGGGCTGCCCTCATACACTGTTGAAGTGGCAGCTGCTGATCTGAAAGGAGCAGGGAGGTCATATTTAGTATGGCCAGAATGGTAATACAAAATCCTACTGACTGGTGAAGTCGGATTTAATATTACTATTCTAGAAATGCCACTTTTAGAAAGTGAGCATTTCTTTGCACTTAAATCCTTCTGTGCCTTACAATCCACGTCTGGCTGGGCTTGGTTGACAGCTCCTTGTGCATTCACTCAGACACACCCCAAACACAGGGTACTCAGCCTCACTTGCATACATCTGCATTTTGAATGGGTCTTCCTGGGCTGGGAGGGTGGAGGGCCTGCTCTCACACAAAGGACTGCCACACCCCCTACTGGGACCCTGGCAGACAGGATTAAACTGAAAGGGGACCTGGTGCACTTCTTAGCCACTCTTTGAAGTCTCCCCCACTTCAAAGGCACATTTGGGTATAAAACAGGGCCTCTGCCCTACCTCATCAGACACTTGCTGGAGAAGAAACCTGAACCAGAAACTACATCCTGCCAAGAAGAACTGCCTGGCTGCTCAAAGGACTCACCTGTCTGCTTTCTACAAAGGACTGCTACCTTGCTGTTGCCCTGCTGCCTTGCTGAACTCTTGCCTGGCTGTGAAAGTGCTCTCCAAGGGCTTGAATAGAGCTTGCCTCCTGTTCCCTGAAGTCTCAGGACCAAAAAGACTTCTCTCTTTTACTTGGACGCTCCGTGCGCCGAAAATTTCGACGCACAGCTTGTTTCGCGGCGAGAAAAACGCCGCACACCGACGCTGATCGACGCGACGCTCTTGGGACGATCGAAGATCCGACGCACGGCCTCGCAAGGACAACGGCGCCCGACCTCTAGAGGAGAAATCGACGCGACGCCTGCCGTGAGATCGTAATTTCAACGCGCAGCCCCGCAGATCGAAGTCTAGAGGAGAAATCGACGCGAAGCCTGCCGTGAGTTCGTAAATTCGACGCGCAGCCCCGCAGATCGACGCGCAGCCGGAGAACAAGCAGGAGAATCCACGCACAGACCCGGGACATCTGGTAATCCCCGCGATCCACAGAAAGAGACTGTCCCCGCGCCGGAAAACGATGCCCGACTTTCCCGAGTGGAAAATAACGACGCAAGTCCGTGTGTGCTGGGGAAAAATCGACGCACACACCCTTTTTCCACGCACCTCTTCTCTGGTGGCCCTCTGAGGAGATTTTTCCACTCCTAACCAGGTACTTGTGCTTGAAAGAGACTTTTGTTACATTCTAAAGACTTAAGACACTTTATATCACTTCCCTGTGATACTTCTACAATTTTCCATTGCAACTTTATTCTTTTTGACCTACAATTATCCTGATAAATATTATATATTTTTCTAAACACTGTGTGGTGTATTTTTGTGGTGCTATATGGTGGTATTGTATGATTTATTGCACAAATACTTTACACATTGCCTTCTAAGTTAAGCCTGACTGCTCGTGCCAAGCTACCAGAGGGTGGGCACAGGATAATCTTGGATAGTGTGTGACTTACCCTGACTATAGTGAGGGCTTTTGCTTGGACAGAGGGTAACCTGACTGCCAACCAAAAACCCCATTTCTAACATTGGTGATCAGCGGTGAGGATAGGACTTGTATTTGTGCAGTGACATACAGTAGCTAAGTATTTCACTACCTACCCACAGTTGAAGGTCAACTTGGTTTTTATCTCTTTTTGAAAATCCGTTTTTTCCTGACAATTTTCAAAAACTAAATCCTCACTCAACATGTCTCTGACTGGGTCTCAGACAGGGGACTTTGACCTAGTCCAGTTGGATACATACACGGTCAAACAACTAAGAGGATTCTGCAGGGCATTAAGGGTACCCACCCAAGGGGCCTCCAGAAAGGAGGACTTTCAAGTGGCGCTGAGGGCCTGGGCAGAAGCCCATTTAGAGGATGATGAGGAAGAGGAGCCAGAAAATGGCCCCTCAGAAGGATTTTCACTATCTATGGATTGTGTTACCACTGCAATTGTGCACCCTTCCAGACCAGGGAGCAGTGTCTCCATGCAAAGCCTGACCGCAGAGGAAAGGAGAGAGGAAAGGGAGTTCCAATTGCAAATGGCATAACTGAAAATTGAGGCGCAACAGGAGGAAAGGAGGGCAGAAAGAGAAGCCAAACAAAGTGAAGCTGAAAGAACAGCCAAACAGATTCAAGCAGAAGCTGAAAGGGCAGCCAAACAAGCGGAAGCTGAAAGAGGAGCCAAACAAGTGGAAGCTGAAAGAGCTTTGGCTGAAAAGAAACTATTGTTCGCTCATGAACTGAGTCTCAAGGAGCTGGAGATCAAGGCAAGACAGTCTGAATCCAGCAATAATGGTGGCAGCATACAGACAGGACCTGCTGGATAAAAGAAGGTTCGTATACCCAAAAATGTGGTGCCCAGTTTTGTGGTGGGAGATGACATAGATAAATGGTTAGCTGCTTATGAAGTTGCACTAAGGGCTCATGAGGTTCCTGAAGGGCAATGGGGGATAGCTATGTGGGGTTATGTGCCGCCATTGGGGAGGGACACACTTCTCACATTGGATCCACCGGATCAAAACACATACCCACTCCAGAAAGCCACTTTACTTGCCAAGTTTGGGCTGACCCCTGAGGGATACCGTCAGAGGTTCAGGGACAGCACCAAACAAACCACACAAACATGGGTAGATTTCTTTGATTTCTCTAGTAAGGCACTGAATGGATGGGTGCGGGGCAACAAAGTAGCAGATTATAAAGGTTTATATGACTTGATCCTGAGAGAGCATATGCTTAATGTTACTTATACAGATTTGCGCCAGCACCTAGTGGATAGTAAGCTGACTGATCCCAGGAAGCTTGCTGAGGAGGCGGACCTCTGGGTTAGCACCAGAGTGTCCAAAAAGGTACCTGGGGGGGACTCCCACAAGGGTGGTCAGGGTTCCCAACAGAAGAAAGAGGGGGGAGATAAACTTACAGATAAGGAACTCTCTAAAGGCCCCCAAAAGAATTCCCAGGGAGGGGGTGGCAACCCTTCCTTTTCCAAATTTGGGAAAAAGCCAGGGACATTTGACAAGTCAGGGAAATCTAGCCCCAAATGCATGGAGTGTTACCAATATGGTCACTACAAAGGCGATCCACAGTGCCCCAAGAGGGCACCGTCAACTACCAGACAGGCACCTGGGTTGACTAGTGTAGCACTCGGGGGGGAGATGGACCCCACTAGCTTTGGGGAGCAGGTAGAGATTTCCCTAGTGTCCCTGGGAGAAGGAGAAATGGTGCCCAAGGCCCACATGCCCAGAAATACTTCCAAGTGGGAAACATCCTTTTTTACGACTTTTTTATTACGAAAGTCGTGGTTAACGAAAGCGTAACAACGCTTTTTTTAACCACGACTTCGTATTTTTGTGCCTTAACTACGTATGTTCTGAACAACGAACATGCGTGGTTAAGGTACAAAGAAGGGAGTTGGCGAAGGTAAGTGGTGGGTTTAGGTTTTGGGGTGGGGGTGGGGGGTCAGGGGGTTTTAGGTTTTGGGGTGGGGTTGGGGGGGTGGGGCGTTTTTGGTTTTGGGGTGGGGGTGGGGGGTCAGGGTTTTTTAGGTTTTGGGGTGGGGTTGGGGCGTTTTTGGTTTTGGGGAGTGGGTGGGGGGTCAGGGGGTTTTAGGTTTTGGGGTGGGGTTGGGGGGTGGGACGTTTTTGGTTTTGGGGAGTGGGTGGGGGGTCAGGGGGTTTTAGGTTTTAGGGTGGGGTTGGGGGGTGGGGCGTTTTTGGTTTTGGGGAGTGGGTGGGGGGTCAGCGGGTTTTAGGTTTTGGGGTGGGGTTGGGGGGTGGGATGAGGGATGTAGGGTGAATGGCGCCTATTGCTAATGATTTTATCAGGAATGCCTTTACAACGAAATACCGTTGTTAAGGCATTCGTGGTAAAATCATTAGTAGTAAGGACGAGGTCGGTGTTCCGACCTCGTTGTTAAGGTTAGTAGTTGTTTTTAATTCGGTGTTCCGTCATATAATCCTTCCAAGTACCGGCAGTGGGTCACCATTGATGGGCAGGAGGTGGAGGCTCTGCGTGACACAGGAGCCAGTATGACTACTATCAAGAGTCAGCTGGTGTCAGCAGAGCAGATAGTACCTAATACATTCCACCAGGTCAGAGTCGCTGACAATCGCGAGAGTCACCTACCGGTGGCTCTGGTTCCCTTTGAGTGGGGGGGGGGTCTCTGGTACTCTGAAAGTAGCTGTGAGTCCTGCCATGCCTGTAGATTGTCTGTTAGGCAATGACCTTGAGCACACTGCTTGGAAAGAAGTGGAGCTCAGGTCTCACCTGGAGATGTTAGGGTTACCTGAGTGGGTCTGCATGACCACACGGTCCATGGCTGACCGAGAGGGAAGTCAAGGGCATCTGGAGCCTGGAACGATGGCCCAGAGAACTGCCAGGAGGAGGGACCAGGGGTGCGGGAAACCGTCCCCAGCTGTTCCCACAGTGGCTGACGGGGCTCCTGAGGAGGAGGCTCCCGAGCCATCTGGGGAAGACATTGCTGCCCTAGGTGACTTACCTGAGCTTGCTGGCTGGCAAGTTGAGGGTGGACCCACCAGGGAGGAATTCTGCAAGGCTCAGAAAGAATGTCCCACTCTGGAAGGTTTGAGGAAACAAGCCTCAAACCAGGCAGCAGGCGACGCCTCTGGCGATCACCACCTATATTGGGAGAATGATCTCCTCTACAGTGAGCCTAAGGTTCCGGGCTTTGGGGCAGCACGTATGCTGGTGGTCCCCCAATGTTACCGAACCTTCCCACTGGGTCTGGCTCACGACATTCCCCTGGCAGGACATTTGGGGCAGGGCAAGACCTTTAACAGGCTTGCCACCCACTTTTATTGGCCCAAAATGAGGACACCCTCAGACAAGTTCTGCAGATCCTGTCCTACCTGCCAGGCCAGTGGTAAAGCAGGAAAAAGGGTTAAAACCCCCCTGATTCCACTTCCTGTCGTTGGCACCCCCTTTGAAAGGGTGGGCATCGACATTGTTGGTCCCTTGGACCCCAAAACTGCCTTAGGCAACAGGTTCATCCTGGTTTTGGTGGACCATGCCACCCGTTACCCAGAGGCAATCCCTCTGAGAACAGTAACGGCACCGGTGGTGGCCAGAACCCTGATGGGGATATTTACCCGTGTGGGATTCCCCAAGGAAATAGTGTCTGACAGAGGCACTAACTTCATGTCTGCATACATGAAGTCTCTGTGGGATGCGTGTGGTGTAACTTACAAGTTCACCACCCCCTATCACCCCCAGTCGAATGGTCTTGTGGAGAGATTCAACAAGACCCTGAAAGGCATGATTGGTGGCCTCCCTGAGGCCATGAGGCGTAAGTGGGACGTCCTCTTACCATGCCTTCTCTTTGCTTACAGAGAGGTCCCCCAGAGAGGGGTAGGGTTCAGTCCCTTTGAACTTCTCTATGGGTACCCTGTCAGGGGACCCTTAAGCATTGTCCAGGAGGGATTGGAGAAAGCTCCAAAGACACCCCCTCAGGATGTGGTCAGCTATATGTTGGCCCTCCGCAACCAGATGACCCGCTTCTGGAAAGAAGCCCAAGATAACCTTGAGGCCAGTCAAGAGGTGATGAAACAATGGTATGACCAGAAGGCCACCCTGGTAGAGTTTCAACCTGGAGACAAAGTGTGGGTAATGGAGCCTGTAGAGCCCAGAGCTCTCCAGGACCGCTGGTCTGGCCCATTTGAAATAAAGGAGCGGAAAGGGGAGGCCACTTACCTAGTGGACCTCAAAACCCCTAGGAATCCCCTAAGGGTGCTCCATGTGAACCGACTAAAAGCTCATTTTGAGAGGTCGGAGATCAACATGCTTCTGGTCACAGATGAAGGAACGGAAGAGGAGAGTGAACCTCTCCCCGACCTCCTCTCTGCCCAAGAAGGTGATGGGTCAGTAAGCGGGGTCATTCTGTCTGACTCCCTGACTCTAAATCAGAAAGGAGACTGTTATGAGCTGTTGGAGCAGTTCTCCCCACTGTTCTCCCTTACTCCTGGGCTGACCCACCTCTGTGTTCATGATATTGACACTGGTGACAGTCTCCCTGTGAAAAACAAAATTTACAGGTTGTCGGATAAGGTGAAGGCCAGCATCAAGGAGGAGGTCTCCAAGATGTTGACTCTAGGGGTCATTGAGAAATCCAGTAGTCCCTGGGCCAGCCCAGTGGTATTGGTCCCTAAGGCTACTGCCCCAGGTGCGAAGCCAGAACTCCGGTTCTGTGTGGACTACCGGGGTCTCAACTCAGTCACACGGACTGATGCTCACCCCATCCCCCGAGCTGATGAGCTCGTGGACAGGCTAGGCGCTGCCAAGTTCCTGAGTACGTTTGATCTTACTTCAGGGTACTGGCAGATCGGCCTAACTGAGGGGGCCAAGGAAAGATCTGCATTTTCAACCCCGGATGGCCATTACCAGTTCCGGGTGATGCCGTTTGGGTTGAAAAATGCCCCCGCTACCTTCCAACGGTTGGTTAACGGGGTCCTAGCTGGCAAGGATGCCTTCTGTGCAGCCTACCTGGATGACATAGCTGTCTACAGTTCCAGCTGGGAGGAACACCTGCTTCACCTCAAGGAGGTGCTTCAGGCCCTGCAACAGGCAGGCCTGACCATCAAGGCCAGTAAGTGCCAGATTGGGCAGGGTTCCGTGGTGTACTTGGGACACCTAGTGGGTGGTGGCAAGGTGCAGCCACTCCAGGCCAAGATTGAAACTATCAAGGCCTGGCAACCACCCCGAACACAGACGGAGGTGAGAGCCTTTCTAGGCCTCACAGGATACTACCGCCGATTTGTCAAGGGCTATGGTACCATTGTAACACCCTTGACAGAACTCACTTCCAAGAAGCAACCTAGGTTGGTGAATTGGACAGAGGCTTGTCAGAAAGCCTTTGACGCCCTGAAGGAAGCCATGTGCACGGCCCCCGTACTCATGGCCCCTGACTACTCCCAGGAATTTATTGTGCAGACAGACGCTTCAGAGCATGGCATAGGGGCAGTCCTAGCACAGCTGAATGAGGAGGGCAGCGATCAACCGGTAGTCTTTATTAGCAAAAGGCTATTACCACGGGAACAGAGGTGGAGTGCTATTGAACGAGAAGCTTTTGCTGTGGTCTGGGCACTGAAGAAGCTAAGACCCTACCTGTTTGGGACTCACTTCCAGGTTCAGACAGACCACAGGCCCCTCAGATGGCTCATGCAGATGAGGGGTGAGAATCCAAAACTCTTGAGGTGGCCCATTTCCCTACAGGGGATGGACTTTACGGTGGAACATCGCCCAGGGGTTGACCACGCCAATGCTGATGGTCTCTCCAGGTACTTCCGCCTTAGCGATGAGAGCTCCCAGGAGGTCGGGTAGCTCTCCCCACTTTCAGCTGGGGGACACACATGTTAGACCTGACAGCCTTAGGGTAGTCACCCCTAACTTTTTGCCTGCCTCCCTCCATTTTTTGGACACTGTTTTTGCTGGTTTATAGACTCTGCGCACTTTACCACTGCTAACCAGTGCTAAAGTGCATATGCTCTCTCCCTTAAAACATGGTAACCTTGAATCATACCTGATTGGACTATTAATTTACTTATAAGTCCCTAGTAAGATGCACTTTATGTGCATAGGGCTGCTAAATGAAATGCTACTAGTGGGCCTGCAGCACTGGTTGTGCCACCCACTTAAGTAGCCCCTTTTTCCTTGTCTCAGGCCTGCCATTGCAAGGCCTGTGTGCGCAGTTTCACTGCCACCTCGACTTGGCATTTAAAAGTACTTGCCAAGCCTAGAACTCCCCTTTTTCTACATATAAGTCACCCTTAAGGTGTGCCCTAGGTAACCCCTAGGGCAGGGTGCTGTGTAGGTAAAAGGCAGGACATGTACCTGTGTAGTTATATGTCCTGGTAGTGTAAAACTCCTAAATTCGTTTTCACACTACTGTGAGGCCTGCTCCCTTCATAGGCTAACATTAGGGCTGCCCTCATACACTGTTGAAGTGGCAGCTGCTGATCTGAAAGGAGCAGGGAGGTCATATTTAGTATGGCCAGAATGGTAATACAAAATCCTACTGACTGGTGAAGTTGGATTTAATATTACTATTCTAGAAATGCCACTTTTAGAAAGTGAGCATTTCTTTGCACTTAAATCCTTCTGTGCCTTACAATCCACGTCTGGCTGGGCTTGGTTGACAGCTCCTTGTGCATTCACTCAGACACACCCCAAACACAGGGTACTCAGCCTCACTTGCATACATCTGCATTTTGAATGGGTCTTCCTGGGCTGGGAGGGTGGAGGGCCTGCTCTCACACAAAGGACTGCCACACCCCCTACTGGGACCCTGGCAGACAGGATTAAACTGAAAGGGGACCTGGTGCACTTCTTAGCCACTCTTTGAAGTCTCCCCCACTTCAAAGGCACATTTGGGTATAAAACAGGGCCTCTGCCCTACCTCATCAGACACTTGCTGGAGAAGAAACCTGAACCAGAAACTACATCCTGCCAAGAAGAACTGCCTGGCTGCTCAAAGGACTCACCTGTCTGCTTTCTACAAAGGACTGCTACCTTGCTGTTGCCCTGCTGCCTTGCTGAACTCTTGCCTGGCTGTGAAAGTGCTCTCCAAGGGCTTGGATAGAGCTTGCCTCCTGTTCCCTGAAGTCTCAGGACCAAAAAGACTTCTCTCTTTTACTTGGACGCTCCGTGCGCCGAAAATTTCGACGCACAGCTTGTTTCGCGGCGAGAAAAACGCCGCACACCGACGCTGATCGACGCAACGCTCTTGGGACGATCGAAGATCCGACGCACGGCCTCGCAAGGACAACGGCGCCCGACCTCTAGAGGAGAAATCGACGCAACGCCTGCCGTGAGATCGTAATTTCAACGTGCAGCCCTGCTGATCGAAGTCTAGAGGAGAAATCGACGCGACGCCTGCCGTGAGTTCGTAAATTCGACGCGCAGCCCCGCAGATCGACACGCAGCCGGAGAACAAGCAGGAGAATCCACGCACAGACCCGGGACATCTGGTAATCCCCGCGATCCACAGAAAGAGACTGTCCCCGCGCCGGAAAACGACGCCCGACTTTCCCGCGTCGAAAATAACGACGCAAGTCCGTGTGTGCTGGGGAGAAATCGACGCACACACCCTTTTTCCACGCACCTCTTCTCTGGTGGCCCTCTGAGGAGATATTTCCACTCCTAACCAGGTACTTGTGCTTGAAAGAGATTTTTGTTACATTCTAAAGACTTAAGACACTTTATATCACTTCCCTGTGATACTTCTACAATTTTTCATTGCAACTTTATTCTTTTTGACCTACAATTATCCTGATAAATATTATATATGTTTCTGAACACTGTGTGGTGTATTTTTGTGGTGCTATATGGTGGTATTGTATGATTTATTGCACAAATACTTTACACATTGCCTTCTAAGTTAAGCCTGACTGCTTGTGCCAAGCTACCAGAGGGTGGGCACAGGATAATCTTGGATAGTGTGTGACTTACCCTGACTAGAGTGAGGGCTTTTGCTTGGACAGAGGGTAACCTGACTGCCAACCAAAAACCCCATTTCTAACAGTCATATTCTGAGCAAATTAAGAATTTCATTATTCATTGTCGTTCTGAATTCTAAGTGCATGAGTATTTAGAATGTTACAGTTCCATTCCTTCATGCTGGGTCAGAATCTTTTTTTAAGCATTTTTTTTATTATGGAATGAGTATTATCTTAAAGGTTTTTCACTATCACAATAATCATTTTACACAAAAAATACAATCGTAAAAAGTGCTTAACCAGTTTTTTCATGTCCCAAAATTTAGCTATCTGATGATATTTCTTTACAGTACCAGTTCTTAGAGCACAAGGCAGTTGACATTTATTCTTTTTCTTTATTTTAAGTAACCATTCTTCATAGGTGGGTGGCTGAGATGACTTCCAATTAGTGGTGATTAACGATCCTGCGATTAGAGCGTTTAAACAAATATTGTACATCTTCAGAACTGGTGGTTGTTGATACACATCTCAAAAGGGCATGAGTTGGATCACCTCCTACTTGTCGATTAAGCAATTGAGACAAAGTATGGACATTTTGTGGCCTAAAAATCGGTCACTTGTGGACGAGACCAAAGCATGTGCACTCATTCTCCAAGAGAGGTTGCACATCTCATGCGGTTTTGGATTTTTCTTAAATACTTTTTGTAAAGAAAGGCAAGAGTGTAATATAAAAAAAAAACATCTATTATAAAGAGATTCTGATGCCCTTTGAAATATGAAAATTCACATTTAACCCACTGATTTCCTTTTAGTATAATGCCTGTCTTTTTGCCATTTAATTAATTGCTCTTATATCTCAGTGAGTTTTTCTCGGTCTGAAAAGATGATTTATCAACCAAAGTTGTCAAGTGACTAAATATCAATTAGAAATAATGATAACGTTTGTAACTAATGAAAATCCACTCACTTTCCATATTTCTGTGCAAGTTGTAGTATCTACAGATTAAATTACTCTACTGTCATCCAGTCTCGTGTGACATGTAATGTATGGTACTTCCAAGACTTTAAAAATGCTGAATGTTTTTAAAAACGTAGCGTCCTAAACCTATCTTCTTTGGGACCTTAAGATATCTAATAGGGCATGTAATTTTGCAATTGTATTGTATCATTGAACATTGTATTCCTGATGGATAGAACTGTCATTAATAGCCTCTATACATACTGATCTATTTTAATAGGCCGCAAAGGCAGAGTAATAGGAGAGGTCTTATTTCTGGTAATGCCAATCCGCCTGTTTCTTTGTTCGGATCTATTTATTGAACTCACAGTTGATTATTGCACGTTATCCAATCTTGTATTGGGTTCGGCTGTATATGAAACCCAGGTGGCAATGTATCTGAGCTCGAACTTCAGCAAATAGCTACAAGATTTTAAAGAACACTGAAGCCAATCAAGTAAGTGGATGGGAAGGTCTATGCATAATACATGGCAAAATCAACAAAACCTTACAAAATCTGTAAAGAGATGGTACAAAGACTCACTAACAACCACACTCATGTAAAAGCATTATCCTGTAAAGGGTCAGCATATCCTCTGGGCACCAGACACAGAAAATGACCACATTCAATATGAAACAAAACACAACAGATGTTATGTTACATTATGCTACTCGTTATTTTTACCCTTCAAGTGGTCTTGCAGCTGTTGTACATTATCGGACTGGGTCCAGTCCAGAACATGGACGATTTGTTAGGCTGCATGCAGACCAGAGCCAGCATCTCCTGTCATTCATTTTCAAGCCTGAGCCTCCATGAGTGGTTGGAAAACAGTGTGATTGAAGGGTACTCTCGTAAGAGGAGTATTTTACTGGGATGATGCTCAGAAGAGCTTGGTTTGACTGTGCTCCTAAGTGAGGCGGATAGAATACTTTTATATGTGCAACAATCATACGAATTAATCAGATAATACGCTTTCTAAAACTATAAAGCAAAACACAAACTAAACAGTATCCCTGCAATACTACGTTGAAATTAGCATTAACTCAATTCCAGTGACTTTCAAAAGACTAATCACTGTCTATATATAAAGCAGGAAACTGCTTTGCATCGCTGATGAGTTCAAAACTAACTAAAGCCTTTAGTCACAGTATTGAGGGCTTCAACAATGATATATTCTTTGTTATTCCTCCTTAATACAATGTGAAGCTCCAAAAGTGCTAAACAATGCCACTGCTACTGCTTTACATGTAAAAATCAAGAATTCTTCTGACCTAAGGACATTTTCAAATTACTTTTAGACATACTAATATGGTGTGAGGTAGTTACCCAGCCGGAGGGTATACTTGGTGCCAATGAGGACCAGACTCATTACACGTGGCTTTAATTGGTTTAATACCAGCTAAGGCACAGCTATTAAACTTGGTGCAGTCCTTGGGAAGCAGATAGTCATATTTCTAGTTTAATTTAGTATTGGGTTGTTAGGTTTCTAGTGGACTACGATGGGAATATATTTCAATTATAATTTACTGTTTTTTAATTCATTCTAAGCTAATCAAATAATCAATTGGTTTTAACAATGTAAATTATCTAACTGAATAATTGGTATTTTAAATATTGGTGAGTGTTAATTAGTGGGTAATTCATTGATATATGCATTTACCAATACATTTTGTAAAGTATTTTTATATTTAATATTTGTCACAATTGTATTTGTTTATGTAATTACTGTTATAATTATTTTTTTAATTGATTTACTTTTTGGGGTCTTTTGGGTATTTGGGAGGGATTTGTATTTATTTTACATTTATTTATTTTGTTTTAAGTTTAGATATTTTTTCAAATATTTTTTCATATTCTTATGTAGTTAGGTATTTAAATGGCTACATCTACAAAGTCCAACACTTTCCCTACTGTTGCTTAGATTGAAGTGGGAATAGTAAATATAACTCTTGCTTAAATTGAAGTTAGAATAGTAAATTGTGCTCCTTGAAGAACAGCTATTTTGCTACTGTTATTTATTTTTGAATGTTATGTTTTAGTTTTTTCTTTAATATTTATATTATTTATAAAACTTAACTTTTTACGTACATGTTATTTTTGTTTATCAGCTGTATTTTTATTTAAATTGTGATATATAATTTTGTTATTATATATTTATTAATTTTAATTTGCAGTTATTGTTAATATTTCTATTATATATTTTTAAAAGCATGTATATATCTATAAATACATATATATGCACACTAAAAAAAACATTAAAAAAATAACAGTTAAAAAAAACAGTACGTTTACTGGGCCATTGAATCCATGACCCAGGAGAACTTACCACTCCGAGCTGAAGTTGCAGGCTCTTTAGTTAGGGACCTACACTGGTTGGTTCTATGCTTGCACTTTTTGTCCTGAATAATGTTTAAAAAAAGGACTCAACAACGTCTTTTAAAAATTTTTTAAAGTCCTCAATCACCTCAGGCACATACTTCATATTTCCCTGTTGCGCCCACTGTTGCGGGTGGCCTTGCCATAGGAGGTAGTTCATTTTCTTAAAACATACACCAGTATCTTACTGGAAGCACAGGGCAAGAAACAAGCAGGTGTAATCCTTGGACTTGTGATTCTATTTCAAAGAAGGAGCTGGGGTTTCAGAGTTTCCCACTTGATTCGTTCTCACTCAATTTTTCGGGGGTTCCCACATCTTTTGCTTTTGGGTTAATGACACTGCGGAGTCTAACTTTGAAAAACTATAGCACAGAGTCAAGCCATTCAGTGCTAGATTGGGCTACTGCATCAATCCATTTCCCACAGATCTCTCTTCATGCCAACATTACCACGTAGAACAAAAATCTGAGCTTGTCCTTGCTCAAGCAGACAGGATTTTCCGAAATGCCAGAAATAATGAGATAGGGCCTACTTTCACATTAGCTCCCAAAATGCTCCTTATTACCTTACCCACATTTTGTCAAAACAGCTGTATCTTTGGGCATTCCACAAACATGTGTAGATCATTTGCTTTTTCCAGATCACATTTAAGACATTTTGTTATGCCCCCTCTACCCATCTTTGATATTCTGAACAATGTCCAGTATGCTCTGTGGAGGGAAAAGAGATGGTTTCTCCTTAGAAATGCAGGCTTCATCATGTTAAATAATGTGTGCCTTGATACTTGCCATATGTTATTGAACTGCGTCCTTGGCAGGTTTTCTCCCTATAGCTTTTCCAGCAATCAAAGGTTCCCATCTTCTATCTTGACCAATACCATCCAGAAAAGTCATTTTTTCTTGTTATCTGCTGTTCAAGCAACTCTTCAAACTTATTAGAGCACCCAACCAAGTTGTTTATTTTGTGAATTCAGCTTCTTACTTGTAGATACTTAAACCTTGATAACTTCTGGTCTGGTATTTCTTTGAGCTCTTTCCATGTAAGGGGTACCCCCTCATGCACAAGTTGACCCTAGCACTGCATGCCAGCATTCTGCAAGGAAAGGGGTAGCATATCTGTACCCCATGCTGATGCACCCATGGAGTTCAATATGGGTGCTGCACTTCTGTAGTATGGCATTCCAGTGGTCCTTCTGAGTTGTGCCCACAAGACAGCCATTGCTTGTAAGACCTTTAGCCTTACCTTACTGTAGTATTCATGACCTAATTATGACTTCTGCGGACGGAAAATCCCGCCTCCCCGCAAGGGCCATTATGAGTTTCCCGCTGGGTCAGCAGGTGGAAACTCAGTTTCTGCCTGCTGGCCCAGCGGGAAACGGCCTACAGCATTGTCTCTGCCTCATAATGGAGCCAGCAACAATGATGTAGTGCGCAGGGTGCCCCAGCACCCATCACAATGTTCACTGTCTACTAAACAGACAGTGAACATTGCACAGGGCTGGTCAGGGGGGCCCCCCATGGGGCATCCTGCACCCCGTCTCTGCCAGCCTTTTCATGGCGGGGTTACCACCATGAAACCGCTGATGGAGGAGGGGTCGTAATCCCAGGGGCGGCACTTATTGCAGCAGCACCCTGGCAGATTAAGATCCCCAGCACGGCCAGACCTTCGTGTCAACGAAAATTGGCGGTGTTGGTGGTCCAACTGCAGAGCTACCGCTGCAGTCGTACTGTGGCGGTCAGACTTATTTAGAAGCAATGCACAATTTTTTTACCAGGGACGTCCAGGCATAAAATTGCATATCCAGAAGTGTCAAGCCCTCCGTATCATGCTGTCTATGCAGCTTTTTCCAAAAAATCCCTGCTCCCTTCTCCACCTATATGAAACTGCAAATGATGTACTTTAATTTCTCTATCTGCTCCTTCTTAAAATGTAATAGAATTGTATTAAACAGGAAGGTGAATTTAGGTAAGATGACCATTTTTACCAAATTGACTCTACCATAAATAGGAAACAAACGGTGTGTTCAGCTCGTTATCAGTTTGCTCGCCTCCACCATGGCTTTCATAAGGTTTACATCAGGGATATTACTTGTGTTTAGAGTAATTTTCAGACCTAACTATTTCATTTCATTCCAAGCCATTATCTCAGATGTTGAAGGGCTCACCGAGTATCCAGACAATTTCAGACACTTTCTAAGCTCTTTGTCAGCTGCTCAATAGTATGAAGGGCGGCCTTCAAGTCAGAAGTATAAATCACGAGGTCATCTACATATAAAGAGACTTTTTTAGACTAACCATTACAGATGGAAGGCACAATCACAGACTCGTGCCTGATATGGCATGCAAAGAGCTCAATATATAAATTAAAAAGGAGTGGAGACAGTGGACAACCAACACTGAGGCCAAATTGCCATTTATCAGTTTTCTGGCTTTGTGAATTTTATATATCAAATGTACTGCTCTACAGAACTTTTCTCCCAAATTGCTTTCTTTGCAGAAAATCCCAGATTACCATATCAAACCCTTTGGATGAATTTAGAGTTAGTACTGCTAATGTGCCTTAAATGTGGTAGCCAGATCAATTGAGCCAATAAGGGCATGTGTTGATTTATGGAGGAATCTATCCCTTAAGAAGTTCTTTTGATCCCCATGAAGTAGGGTTCCCATTACCTGATTCAACCGGCCAGCGATCACCATAGCAAATATTTCATAATCGCTACTTAGTAATGTTATAGGTCTATATGATTCAGAATAAGATAAGTTTTTTCCTGGCTTCAGAATTAAGGTGACAGTGGCTTCATTCCAGGTTGGTGGAAGTGGGTTCCCTTTCTCAAAAATTCCTCAAAATAAATTTGTCATTATTGGTAATACTATGTCCTCCAATATATTTCCACTGGAATCCCATCTAGGTCTGCTGCTTTCCCTGTCTTACTAGCCCTTATTTCAGTTTGGGTGATAGCACTGTTTAAGCCCCCCTTTTTGTCCTCACTATGGGGGTGATTCTGACCCCGGCGGTCTTAAACCGCCGGGGCCAGGGTCGGCGGGAGCACCGCCGACAGGCCGGCGGTGCCCCGCAGGGCATTCTGACCGCGGCGGTAAAGCCGCGGTCAGACCGGCAACACTGGCGGTCTCCCGCCAGTGTACCGCCGCCCTATTGAATCCTCCAAGGCGGCGCAGCTAGCTGCGCCGCCGAGGGGATTCCGACCCCCCCTACCGCCATCCAGTTCCCGGCGGTCCGCCCGCCGGGAACCGGATGGCGGTATGGGGGGTCGCGGGGCCCCTGGGGGCCCCTGCAGTGCCCATGCCACTGGCATGGGCACTGCAGGGGCCCCCGTAAGAGGGCCCCTACAAGTATTTCACTGTCTGCTTGGCAGACAGTGAAATACGCGACGGTTGCAACAGCACCCGTCGCACCTTCCCACTCCGCCGGCTCGATTACGAGCCGGCATCCTTGTGGGAAGGGAGTTTTTCCCTGGGCTGGCGGGCGGTCTTTTGGCGACCGCCCGCCAGCCCAGGGAAAAACTTAGAATACCCTCCGCGGTCTTTTGACCGCGGAGCGGTATTTCGGAGGGGGAAGTCTGGCGGGCGGCCTCCGCCGCCCGCCAGACTTAGAATGACCCCCTATGTTTACTAACTGGCTCAAGGCCAGCCCATTCATGAATCTGCTCCTCTGTTATTTACTTATCCCCTGTAATAGATCCCTGAAAATACTGAAAAAGGCCTTTTCCATATTCCCTTTGCTGTTCAAAGCTAGAGTAGACACACTCTCTTTAATTTGCCTGATTGTGTGCCTGACTTGATCAGGTTGGATTTTCTAGGCAGCTGCATCCCACAATTCTCCCCATACCCAAAGTGACCTGGCTTACAGGCTTCCAACCTTTTCTTTACTCTGGTCTCCAGCGCAAGATTAAGGGCCTCATTACAAGTGTGGTGGTCTGAGGACCCCCCCCACACTAACATTGATGGTGAGACCTCTGCATTCCAGGTGGTCAGATTGCCCAATTACAAACTTGGCAGGTGGACGTGCCATGGGACCACTGTCACAGCTGGGAACATAGTTTGTGACAGCATGACATTAGTCAGAGTTGTACACAGCCAGGGCTGCACTAAGCTCAGTGCCAACTTGCTGACTACAACTCCCCTCACTGCTAGCCTTTCCATGGCAGTCTGACTGGCCTGGAAAGACTGGTGGTGAGGGTGTCTTGGGGGCAACAGGGGGGCCCCTGCACTGCCAATGCACATGGGATAGTCAGTGCTGGGGTCCTCCTGCCCAGCACCTCCGGAATGTGCACTGTCTGATTTGCAGAGAGTGCACATTTTGATGGTGCTGGTTGGCACCCTCAGTGCTACGAGTTAGCTCTCTGCTCTTTTAAGGGAGCCAAGTGCTATGCTATCAAACTGTTCCTGGTGGTCTGACTGGTGGGAACGCTCTATTGCAATGTTACTACCGGTCAGACTAGTAGAAATATTGTAATAGAGCAGAGGGGGGAGTCTCTGCCATGGCGGTGGCCTCCTTCCCGCAAGGCCCTTAGTTTCTCTTTCAGTTTTGGACACCTTCCTTCTAGGGCTAAATTCTATTTGCTTTGGGTAGGATATGCTAAACATTGGTCTTGTACTTCCAATAATTCTGCATCAAGTGCTTTAACCTCCTCTCTGTAATCTTTAATGTTAAAGAAAGACATGCATGCTAACTTCACCCTTGCTAACTTTTTTAGAGTCCCATATCATGTCTAAAGGGACAGTTTGTATATTAAATTTAAAGAACTCTTTGGTCTCTACTAAATATCTTTACCTACTTCTTGATTCAACAAGAATATTCAATCCAAGGTTTATCTCATCACTTTGGGCTTACCACAGGGTTTAAGTTGTAATAGTATTGCAGAATGGTCTGAAAGATGTGTTGGCGCATGCTTAGCTTCCAGGACCTGGACCACTTTGGTCTAATCTATTACAAAAAAATCTATCCTAGAATCCATATGAAAAGTGTAGATGTGACCAGTTCCAGCCCTTTCTCTCCATACTTTATGGAGGCATATTTTTGATATAGACCACATTTTGGGGGGCAGTTATAGATCTTCTGTCAACTGGTCTATCCAACTTGATGTCCATTATAGTATTAAAATCCCCAGCCTTTACAATAGTGGTACCTTTGGGAGAACATGACAGCCAGCTAAGCAGCAGGTCACATGAGTGCTTGGCACCCTGGAGGCACAACTAAATGTACTCCTGCATGCGGTGAAGATGGGACGGAGAGGGGAACTAAATTCTAAAGGCTGAGGGCTACTTACGGCTCAGAGACTGTTTCTTTGGTAAAAAAGAGGACTGAGCCTCCCTTTACAAAATAAAATTATGGCGGCAATGGAATGTGGTTCTAGCACCGAGGGCTGCTGGATGAGGGTAGCACTGGAGCTAAGACAGGGCCAGAAGGCCACAACAAGGATTCTCCTCCAGGGAGAAAAGGCAACATCAGTACAAGCCTGGAATCAATATTGCCCGTACGAGGGCCAGACCCAGGTGTTGCGGCAAGAACTGACTGCTTGCGAGGGAACGCTCGGAGGGGCATGGCGGCAACTAAAGTGGTAAGAAAGAAGAGTGTGCTAGGGGTTCTGGAATAAGTGCAAAAAAAGCTAACAAACTCTGGGCAAACAGACTAATAAACACTGAGTATGAGGAATAGATACACTCTGAGGAGCTTGTGTAAGGAGGGGAGCATGGGCCTGGCTGGCAAGGAAACCGAATAAAATTTCCCCCAATACTAGAGCCAGTAAATAGATTAACCCACAAAGCGCATCGTGTAAAGGGCACTACCCGGATAAGTGTTGTTAAAAGCCCAGAGCCTGACTCCTTCCTGTACAAAACCCTGGTTGATAGGCACACATTGGGCATACACCAGAAGGTAAGAATTATCCCCTCTCTAAGAGCTTTCTTTAAAGTCCTAGCTATGGCTGCAATCTTCAGCTATACAGCCTATAGAGAAAGGAAGTCCTCCAGTTCAGGACTTGGTGATGCTAAAACAAGGTTCCAGTAGACACTTACCCATGGAAGGCTCAGGGAATGAGAGGATGGTAGTAGGTGTGGAGCCCTTGCAGTCCCTGATGTCGGTGACTGCTGACGTACAAGAGGTACAAGAGGTGGTGAGGTTCCCCCAGCTCCTAATATAAATTAGTCCGATGAAAAGGGACTGGCAGTAGGCATAACAGACGTGAGAAGGATCACTGTAGAGTCCAGGACATTAGCCCTGGCAACTGAGGTGAGAAATAGCATTGCCACCTAGGAAACTAACCAAAGGGGGATACAAGGGGCTTTTGAGAGCCTAGGGAGAATGTGTAATGCATGAGAACAAGAAGACACTCAGGGATTCAGTTGAGCTAAGCAAGGAGGAGATTCTACTGCTGAAATCTGCCAACCAGGAGATGTTCGAAAATTATAAACACTTGAAAATAACTCCAAACGCAACAACCTGAAAATTCTTAATGTACCAAAGAGGGCAGAAGGGGAGGATCTGAAAACGTAAGTTTTAAATCTAATAAAAGTAGTGCTCGCAATACAGCAGACTCCCCCAAGAGATAATGGCAGACATACAAAATATCCACCAAAATCCCTTCAGGAGGCCTCCTTCTAACACCAATAAAAGTAAGCCCTGGAAGATTTTAGGTGAATTTTCTCACATACTTTTAAAAAAAGCTAATATTATCCAAAGCACTGAAAATGAAGTCCCTGAAAGCGAACAGGTTGATCTTTGAAATAAGGTCAGATATATCCAGAACAACAGTGAACAGGCAATGGAGTTAGGAAAAACATTAGAAGATTTTATGAAGCTAGGAGCAACCGCCCAGCTCCAATTTCAGGCCACACTCAGGGTGATGACAAACAACAAGATGTGCAACTTGAAAACTCATAAGGAAACTGACAACTTGCTGGAAACCATCAAGACAACTAGACCACAAAAGAGTAAAATGGTCACCCAGGATGCTGTGCAGTCATTCTTCTATCTTCCCATCTCTCTCTGAGCCTCTTCTTACTTTTCCTTGTTTTCTTTTTTCTTTTTTTTTCTTTCTTTTTACTACTTCTTACTGTCTTATCTATGTGTTCGTTTTTTTTTTTGATCCTCTAACCGGACCAATAGTACTCCTGTGTGTGTCCCTGAAGGGTGCTCATATAAGGAAGCATGAGGAAGTCAGGGAGGGTCGTCCCTTGGAGGGGTGGGGAGAAATCGGTCAAGAAAATATGGAACAATTCTCAATTCTCAGGCATGTTTCCCCTATCATTTAAATGTTGATCAAAAGAGTTGAAGGTAGGGGCCAGGAAGATAAATCAGAACAAGGCTGATGAAAATTCTTAGTTGGCTACACTCCAAAGGAGGAAGAAACAGAATATTGCTGTACTTAAGAGAGGTGCAGGACCAAGTAATTATTCCACAAGAGACCCATGTGAGTGAACAAGAATGTGAGAGCATTGTTAAGACCCAAAAATGGATTAAGCAGATGGTGTGCATAGATCAGAATTTTTACATTAAAGGACTAGCAATACTAATCCAGAAAAAAAAGGATATCAATTAAAGATAGCATCTCCGATAAATTTGACAGATGAATAATTATAATTTTGCAAATCGATGATCAGCAATATACACTGATGGGTTACCATGGGCCAAATAGAGATGAGGTTGAGCCTTTGACTCAAAGACATGTTAATAATTAATAGGTTTAAAAAAATTATTTTATGGCAAGCAATAACTTTTATTTAATGCTGAGGGCCTGATTACGGTCACAGTGGCAGCCTGACCGCCACATTATGACTATGGTGGTCAAGCCACGGTGAGACCGCCAGCACTGCCAGTTCTCCACAGGAGGGATTGGGTGGTCATGCCACGGTGAGACCGCCAGCACTGCCAGTTCTCCACAGGAGGGATTGGGGGTCCTGGCGGTCCCAAGCAGCGCCACTCTGGGGATTACGACATCCCTATCTGCCAGCTTTTACATGGCAGTGCTACTGCCATGTAAAGGTTGGCAGAGAGGGGGTGCAGGGTGACCGTGGGGGGCCCCTGCCCTGCCCATGCAGTTGGAATGGGCAGTGCAGCGGCCACCCTGGCCAGCCCAGTCGCAATGTTCACTGTCTGCTTTGCAGGCAATGAACATTGCGACGGGTGCTGGTGCACCATACAAACTACAGCATTGCTGCCGGCTCTATTATGAGCCGGCGTCAATGTTGTAGACCGTTCCCTGCTGGGCCAGTGGGCGGAAACACTGTTTCCGCCTGCTGACCCATTGGGGAACTCTTAATGGGGCCCATGGGAAGGCAGCCTCACTAGCGGCAACCTGACCGCGGGACTTCGGTGGATGGTGAAAACCGTCCGCCGAAGTCATAATTAGCCCCTGAATGTGTGAATTTAGGAAATATACAAAACCAATAGGTCTGCTTTATATATGTGATGTGCTGACTCTTTGATGAAGCCAGTAGGCTTAGCCACTATTATTTTAGCATTTTAAGTCTTTGACGATGCCACTTTTTTATATTGTTACATGGCATAGCCAGGCATTTGTGGCAGCAAGTGGGTTGGGCCAAAAGCCAAGCCCTGCACCCAATTCCATGCAGCGCACAGCAGAAGGCCCTAAAGTAACTATAATTTGCACCCTTCATGCACTCTATATACCTCAGATATTATTTAAATTATGTCATTTTCTGTGACATCATTGATAGCTTCAATGTAACATCTAAAATTACTTCATTGATGACAGCAATGTTCATAGTGGGGGTGAGAGTTATAGTTACTTTAGGGCACGAGTTATAGACGTGGGTCCCGTGATCACTGTGCCACTGGATTTAAGCTAGCCTGGCTGATGAAGGGTGATACCCTGAGACAGGTCCCAGGGTGCTTGGTGAGTAAAAGAATAATGGATTGAACCCAGATCTGTGAGTGGGGGTGAGTGTTTGAAAGGTTTCAAAGTTTCAATACTCTGTCCATCATTCTTTTGTGTTGTTAAAGTTGCACTATGTGGGAAGGGTATGCCCAGATGTGCCTCCCTTGCTCACTGTGCCACTGGATTTAAGCTAGCCCGGCTGATGAATGGTGATACCCTGAAACTAGTCCCAGGATGCTTGTTTCCGGTTCAGTGGGGACTTGGCCTGGCAGTTCATGCTGGATTGTTCCCATGGGGAACAGGATCAAGACTGATTTGCATACGGCTGGGACCAAACTGCGGTTGCATGGTGTGCAAAAGAACGATGGATTAAACCCAGATCTGTGACTTGGGGTGAGTAGTTTGAACTCAACTAGGGCTGAGTTTGAAGGTATGATTTAGTGATCCAATCTGATGCAGTTGCCAGCAATTCAAGTTCCACTGCAGAGTTAGCTCGTAGAAAACGTTTTAGGTATGTTTTCATGTTAATTAAAATATTGAGGTATGTCTCCACAGCCACAGTTTACTTACTAAAAAAATTGTTGCAGGTTTTTCTACACAACATGCAAAACTCTCTCCGGTACCTTGCATCTACAGGAAAGGAGCCCCACGTAACAGAGTGAACTTTAGGCACAGTCCATGTTTTAAAATTTTATAGGGTTTTAGTAGGTCACAGTTTTCTATGTCTCTTAAAATCTAAATCTGTTAATTAAGTAATGCAGAAATGTATGTGTGATTTTCATCATCTGTAACAACCACAGAAATAACAATGATGTGCCATTAACACTTATATTTTCGTAAGAGGGCTGACAGCAGTTCTAGCTGGTAGTCATGTCACACAGATTTTCAAATTATGCAACATTGTTCATGGAAGGGACACCTTATATCACTTCTACACGCCATAACTGATACATTAGCATCCTGGGGACCTGACTTGATGGCATTGTATAAGAGTTAATTTTTGAGTACTGGATATTTTTGTGTGCCAACTGACTAACTCGTCGGCCTGGTAAGTGATTGCTGTATAACAGGAATTGCACTGAGAGAAAGGGAGTACTGATTAAAAATAGGGCACAAGTTCCTAAGCCTTGTTCAAAAGCCCTTAGAGATAACAACACACTCAGCAGAATTCAAAGTCTGACAAAAGGTATACAACTGGAGGTAAAGCAGAGCAGGGTGATGCAACATCATCTATTTTCTATACTCTTCCCTTCCTGTATCCTCCACTTAATGTGGCATCCCTTTCTTATTCTTTATGTGCTCTTGAGTTTACCTATCCTATCCTAATCTTGTTACACATCAGATCTGCTCCTGGCTTATGTGTTCTCCCATAAACATCCTCAGATCTCACTAGCAACCTTTCCTCTCCCCACCCTCCACTCTCTTCTCCCTATACTTTCTCTACCGTGATATCCTTTTGTGCACTCTCATATCCTTCACTAACTCATTCACCTACTACTGCTCTTAACCACCCATTCCTATCCTTTCCTCCCTCTCTTCTCAGTACCCGTTGTCTCTTCTCGCATCACCCAGCCCTGATCTTCATCTTACCCACACTCTCCTCCTCTTACCCTGTTTCCCCTTCTTCACTCATACTTTCCGTCCTTCCCTTTCCTCTCTCTATATACCCAGCCTATCATATCCTCACTTTTCTTTTTTCACATAAACGTGGGGAAACATTATCCAGTGGACTCTCTCCACAGTCACCACTTCTTCCAGAATTTAGGGGATTTTTCTTTACCACTGACTTTAAATCACGGCCTTAGTTTCTTTAAAGTCAGCACAAGCCTTGAAAGTACATGGAGAGTGGAGTTCATTTTGATTATCGTCCCTGGTTTCAGTTCCATCTTTCACAGGAGATAAGCACCTACCTAATATGGGTTTCTGGGAGACATGCCGCTGGACCGTTGCATTCTGAGAGAAAGATATATTTGGTTAACATCTTATAATGTCACCCCATGGACGCTACTTGTTGTTGCTCATGCATTTAGAACAGTGGCTACCAATGTGTTTGCAGGGGCACCCCGGGGCATAGTGAAAACTAGCTAGGGTCGCCACGGACATCACACAGCACCAAGCACACAGTTTGGGAACCACTGGCTTTGGCTTGAGTTTTGGAGGTAGGGGCTGGTTGCCTGGTCATCCAGTCCAGTTTGATGGTTTGCTTAACAATGCATTCACTCACCCTACATCTGTGCATTCCCTCATTGGTTAGGAGTGCAAGCCTGCATGAGTGGTCGGTGCCTGCATTCATCCACTGTGTCTACTCATCAGCGCTCCCAGCATGTCCGCATTGCCTCACTCATCCAATGGCCTGATTGACAGCTCTCCGTTGCAATGCTCACATGGCTGCAGAGGTCCACCCGATAGTGTCACTCGAGGAAGTGCTGCTACATTTGTTCCCAGGAGGAGGAGGGCGCAGGTTACCCCTGCACTGTGCTGTCCTGAAGTACAACGGGCAAACTAGTGGACCTAGCAACCTGGTAGCTTGTGTGATAAACAAGGAGACCTCTGTGCTCCAAGCAAACAGGGTAAGTATGTGTGCAGCATTCTGTTGCGCAGTGGACATCGGCGTGTGTATAGTATACCTAAGGGTCTGCATGTCCACATGTGCTGCGTGGCTGTGTTCACAGAGCACTGCAGAGTCTGCATGCTACATGCAAACTGGTAATGTGTGTGGATAAGCCTTTCACAAGATATTGCATAATTAATGTGCAGAACATGTGCATAGTACGTGTGTGAGTGTCTGAGTGCTAGTGTCTGCTTTGAGATCTAACTTGCAAAACACATGGCATCCTGGTCCTTTTCATTTTTAAAACACCGGCGCTCATTCTGTGTGACAAGCATTTTGTGCATCGTTGGGTTCTCTACTCAAGACTCGTGTGTTAGATCTTTACACATGTATGACACTTTCCCTTTGCACTGATAGTATTCCTCATTTTTATTGCACAGAACGTGTATATGTCACGTACCTTTTGTATACAACAGACCTGCAATCAGTGTGTTTATTTTGTCCAAAATCTGATGTTTTATCTTAATCACCACTGATCAAAATAAAGTATACAAGATTATATTTCATGGGTAAACATGAAAAAGAAGGAACATAAGCAAAGGCATCTATTTTTAGGGAACGGCTTTGCCCACTTTTATAAGTGCAGTATGTTTTTAAATGCATAAATAGATGCACTTTTTTTTAACACTAATCGCCATAAATCTTTATAATACATAGCATCCTGCAATGCCTTTATAGATGTCCTTATTGCAGCTGACTGGTGACATCTCTACTCACCTGTGAACTGCTCAACTCTTACACATTTTTACAGTTGGCTAGCAGCCAAGATAAAAGGCAGGTCACGGGGCACAATTACAGCAGCAGTTTAACAAAAGAAAATAGGAATACACTTTTCTTTTTTCTGGTATACTTCTAAAAAAAAAGTGATCAGTAGAAAGCAAAAATGTAGGGCAACGTTTTTATTTGTTTTTCAAGCTACTTTCGAAGAAAGATTGTCCCTCATCTTTAGCTAGAGGCAATTTTTTAAAACAAAACTTTTTTAAAAAAACAATTCAGATGTAGACCCCAGTGCTGAAGAGTATTGTTTCTGACTAAACCAATTAAAGTTTTTTTATTTTTATTAAACAACATTTATATTTTAATTTTGTTACATCTATGAGTACAATACATTCATCAGATTCATCCCAATTGTTTTCAGTGAAAAAAATGGAAGTACTCCAGAGGCCAGGCTAACATTCCCCCACCCGCTAAACAAAAGTTACATAATGGGGAGCAGCGACCAATAGCCAATAGGTCACGGGTGCCCCAGGTCAAAAAAGTTTGGGAACCACTGATTTAGAAGGATGCCTAAGTTTGCATATTTCATTTTCCACATTCAGATTTATAAACAAACCTTTGCAAATAACTATGCAAAATAGGTAAGATTAATGTATTCTCCGACTCCAATTCAGATTCTAATCAAAATCACCTGGTCATGAAGGACCTTGAAACTAAAGAGGGTGAGAGAAAATGCTGTTACCATAAAGCACTAAATTTCAAAGCTGAACATTGTGCATCTAATTGTCCAAACAGAGCACTCAACAGGAGTTTTCACTTAATAAAAGCAAGCAGACAAATTCGTATTGCGTAGGAGGGTGAAACTAGGTAGGACAACCAACATGAATTTGAAGAGAGCAGCTCTTCAATGTGATTCTTCTTTTCATAGCATGTGTCCACATTTCATGCATTTAGAATACTGATCCTGTTAAAATACTACAAACATACAATTGCCATAAAAGCTTTCTCTGCAAAATTGCGATGGGTGCTATTTATTTCAGAAAGGCAAATCATTTTTTTAAAATTTCCATTTGTTTATTTTACACATGCCTGTGGCTACTTCTATTGAGAGAATGATTCCCGCGCAAGCTAAGATTATACAACAGGGATGCTTGTCTTCATAGTGAAAACAATGCCAAGCACACTGGGCAGTTGAAATAAGGGGGCAGTGAAAACCACTGTTGATCAACTTTTTCATGTAAAAGGATTTTTGAAGTGAAAGTTGACACAAGTACAGTGCTAAATGATCTTGGGTTCTATCATGATGGGTTTTGCTAGCTGAATACAATAGCAGTATAAAAAGATTTGACACTCCAATACTTGCCAGACTTAGGGACATATTTACTAACATTTCATGCAATGTAGGGCATCAAGCTAAGTTGCTGTGCTGCATTGTGTGAAAGGGGGAGAGACAAATGCTCTATATTTACAAAGATATGTCACATTTCTGCTCTCTTCTTACTCTGACCGACTGTGTGCTGCCTAACTCCATCATAGTCACACTTGCACTATAGTAATAGTGTCAGTATTATAGACAGGATTGTTTTTTTGTGCAGCAAGGGTCACCATCCTAAATAAAAATAATCCTTAGAGATTTTTTCTCTTTGTGTATGATTCCGCAGCACACATGGAAAGAGGAAACAATGAGGAGAAATAACTATATTTCTCCTTGTTATGCCTCACTGTGGAAGGTGCTGTATTTTGACGCATTCCCAGGTTTACTACCTTTAGTAAATCTGGGAATGTGCCAAAATCCATAGGTAGATGCATAGGAACACCCATGCTCCAACCATCAAATGTCTTGCATGTTGCAATATAGTATAATGCAGCGCAAGCCTCTGCATTGAGTTACATTTCTTTACGAAGACAAGCAAGGCCATGCCAATCAGGCCTTGCATGGCTTTGTAAGTTCAAAATAAGTCTTTGAAGCCTCTGCGTTGCTCTGCCTCACATTACATCACACAAAGGTAATGAAAAGGTTTTGTAAATCTAGGTCTACATTTGTTATGCCTTAGGGGCATGTTTATGGAAAGTGGCTCTGCACAGAGTGCAGCACCACTTTCCCTGTGCCTCTTAGCACCCCCCTACCCTGTGTATTTAAAATACGGTGCACCATGGCACAGGGTAGGGGGCAATAGCGTAATCTTTCATGACGCTATTGATGTACTCTGCAGGAGTAGCACCAAAATATTGATGCTATTCCTGCTGAGTACATAGGGCCACATTCTAAAGAATGGATGGCCCCTTTTAACATCTGCTCTTGAGCAAGCGTTAAAAGTGCCATAAAAATGGCGTGAGGAAATCTCATAGATTTCCGTATGCCATTTTTCCAGCTCCCCTAATGGGGGAACGCCCCCTTTGCATACATTATGTAGCGCAAAGGGTTACAGGGTGGCACAATGCATACATTGCGGCACCCTGTAAATACGTGGCAGGGATTTTGGCCTTGTTGGGACACATTAACGTCTGAATAAATGACGTTAATGTGGCGCAAAGTGGTAGTAGGGGCTTATAAATATGCTCCTTAATGCTTTATTTTGAGACACATCAGCTCAGAAATGGAAAAAAGCCTAATTTTGCTCACTGTTTCCAAGCTGTATTATCTGAAAATAAAGCACAAAAAAGCTCTCATCTCTGCACTAAGCCAGCAAAGGAAATCACCATACGAGCCATACTGTCATGTAGAGTCAAAACTTATAATTCACACAAAGTGGGCACAACGGGTATCCCATCAAATAAAGTAATTTAAAGTACAGTAACCTGGCTTTGCCTAGAATACCTGCACTACATGAAAATAGCTGCAAAGCATGGGCTAAAACAAACTAGTGTGATTCATACTTCAGTGATTGTCTGCACATAGGGCCAGATGTACGAAATACTTATTTTGCATTTCCTAAATAGCTACTCCTTCGATATTTAGGAGATGCAAAATGGTATGTAGAAAAAAAAGATTCCCTAACTGTGATTCCTACAGTGTAGGAGTCGCTATTAGGAAATCTCTATTTAGGTAATACCAAACTTTTCGTTAGTATGGGCCTAAAGGCCCATAAGAAAGAATAGTTTAGCATTTCCTAATTTGCATTTCCCTAATAGGAAATTGTAAATTAGGAAATGCTAAAGTAAGGGTGACGTTCATCCTAAGGCTCCCCCCCTTGCTGCACCCGGAAAAAAGTGGTGCACATGTAAAGCGCACACATGCCCTAGGGGCATATGTCTGCTTTATTGCACTTTAATAAAAAGCATTTTCGGGTGCTTTTTTAAAATTACACATGGCTACCATCGACTTGAAGTTGATGCTAATTGCATTTCCTAAATACTTATTTTGAAGTTAGGAGATGTTTAGTTCATGTGCCAAGAAATCACAAATCGGAAATCCCTATTTGCGATTTCATATTTAGGGAATCGCAAAATGCAATTTCTACAGGGTAGAAATCACATTTGGTGATTCCCTAAAGGCCTTTTTACATAAGAAAAGGCTGTTTTTCATTTCTTAACAGGCCAACATTGTGATTCGACCGTGAAGAAATGCATAAGACCTTTGTACATCTGACCCATGGAGACCTCTACTAGATGAGGTGCCTTCCATAAAAATCTCAAACAAGGCACTAGACAGTAAACCTTTTCGATCTATGCACCCAGGATCTGGAACAGTGCACCCATATCCATGTAGACATCCCCAAAACTGCTCAAATGTAGGAAACCGATGAACATGCACCTCTTTAAAGAGCACTTCACCACAATGCATTACCAGCCCACAAACCATTTACTTGTACTATTTGTTGACTTTATGCCTTTTCCTGACCCTGTACGGTTCTCCACTGCCTTTCATCTAGGTTTGCGCTATCGAAACACCACATAAATTGATACATGCACTGCTTGCTCATTGTAGCACGGTAGTACAATGCAAAACCACCTTTAGCATCATACAAACATGCCGCTGTGCAGTGTGAGCATGGCTAGTGAAGTAACTGGTGCATGCTTCTTGAAATATGTTGCTCACATTGTTTCTGTTGCTGCAAAACTATAGATTTTATAAAGTGATATGTTACATGAATCTTGTAAATCTTGTCCAAGGGCTTTTAACATAAAATAATTCCAAAATTATTCAAAATCACCTGGAATAATTCAACCAAATGAATTCAGTTTTTTTTTTGCTTTTCCGATAAAACAGAATATGCACATCAACCTCCAAATTAACCTCATTGTGCAAACTGTGCTATCAGCATGCCATGTTTGTTACTAGGATACAAGGTAACTGAAGAGATATGATGTATTCTTCTGTGAGGAAGGAACGTCAATGAATCATCTCAAGGATTTGTAAGATCCTCTTTATAAATTTCTCCATCACTTTGACTTTGAACGATTTGGGAAACACCAACTGGCACTAGGCTGGCAGAATTACTAAACTTATTATTGAGCATTTTTAATGGCCCAGTTTTACTAATGCATAGAGGACAAAGTAGTTTATTCAGTATCATTTGAAGTCACTCAAAACAGTTGGAAATTAAACATTAGAAATGATTTAACTGGATGTTATACCTTTATATTTAAATTGTATTTGTATGCCAGTGATGATCATTAGCTGTAAGACATAATATTGAGGTCAGTACTGTCGACCTATAATTATAATACACACAGTACATCTCCATTACGCTATAGACATGCTAGACACATAAATATTATTAACATCACATATGCATACTAGTGGTTAGTTTACAGAAGTAGATGCGATAGAATTACTATATGATAATAGAAGTGATATAGTGAGGGCATGCCTGATCAATATATTATGGAAATATATGGGTCAAATTTCAGAATTGTGGTAAGTGAAAATAATTATTTTTGATTGTTTGACCAATAGATGTGGTAGGGCTAAAATGTGTGAATTGTTTATACATTGTGATGCTGTTTGGAGCTAAATGTGCATTTCTCTCTAACTTTAAATATAGCCTCATGGTGCAAATTTGCATAAGCAATATTAGAATTAGCACTTTCAGTTGCTGCTGAACAGTGCAAGAAATCCCAATTGCATTTTAGCGATTGAACTATGGTTAGAATGTTTTCTACATAATTCAACTGTATTTACCTCATAACCAGGAGAGAAGGCTGGGCAAAATCACACAGAAGCCCATATAAATGTAATCTTGTGTCAACCTTTGAGAGAGTGAAGTGAGATAGAGACATGCTGAGGTGCTGTGGGTGCGAGTACTCAACCACTTGGAAAACATTAGAGTTGAAAAATTGTAAAGAATATGAGATTAGAACCAATGCATAAGAAAGAAGAATATTATCAACTAGTTACAAGGTTACAGGGCCATGTCATCAAAGACCCTATGTTACAGCTTTCCTTCGATAAATTATTACTTTCAGCTGTCGAGGCCCGATTGCTACATTTGAGATAACCATAACTACAGTTTGCAGAATAAATCAGGTTGTTTACAGAAAGCTTAAGTACCTCATTACGACTTTGTCGGTCAGAATGATCCAACCGCCAGAGCCACAGGGAGGAGGCTGCTGTATTGCAATGTTTCCACCAGGCTGACCACTGGAAACATCGGATTACAACATTTCTGTCGGTCAGAACGGTGGAATCAGTGCCACAGTATTGGCCTCTGCTTCCTTAAAGGAACCTAGGGCAAGGCAGTCGCACACCAGCACTCTCGGAATTCACACTGCCTGCATTGCAGATAGTGCACATTCCAAGCGCGTTGGCATGGGGGCCCCAAGCACTGGCTTTCAGCCAGGTTTTTCATGGCCTTGACCCCACCATAAAAAGGCTGGCAGAAAGAGGACTTGTGATGAGCACGGTGGAGCTGAACTCAGCGATGCCATGGCTGACCACAGCTCTGACAGTCGCTACCCCATCGGAATCCATGATCCTTGCAGTGACGGGGTCCCCTGGCAGTCTGACTGCCAGGGTTGTATACTGGCAGGCAGACCACCAGGAGTGATGGCGTCCGACCATCACTGCGGATTTGGTGGTCCTCAGACCGCCAAACTCGTAATTTGGCCCAAAGACTGGAAAGCATGTTCCTGATGACATGGAATCAGCTGGTAAACTTGTCAATCAAGGCAAATATTGTACAAAACTGGTGATGAGAAATTGGCCATAGCTGTTTGAACGAAAACCTAGGAAGCCGCAGGTATCACAGAAGTATCCTATTCCTATGGCTACAGCAGGAGCACATGTTTTAGGCAGCTGGAGGAAACAGGTTGCCGCAAGGGCTGACTATTATGCCTCATCCAGTGACGTTCAAAGAGAATTACACCAGGGCCTCTTTTAAGTGCATTTGTTTCACCCCCTGCTTCCTGGTTTTACTATTTAACGACCATTGAACAGCACCGTTTGTGACTTCATTAGGAACATTAAGAACATGATATGTGGATGCATCGACTTCATTTAGAGTGGCCAGCAAGCACATGAACGCTGAAATTACTATATAGGCACTAGTGATCACTGGAGAGCAAAACTGTAGTGAGGAAAAAGGAGCCTGAAGATTCGCCGAACACAGATAGGCTAATTACCCAGTGATTAAAAAATAAGTCCCTAAATGTACAACACGACAGTCAATTGATAATGGTTAATGTGTTATCCAGACCATCACAAAAGCCTTTCCTGTTAATCTAAATTCCCTGTACCTTTTGTATATATATATATATATATACATATATATATATATATATATATGTATATATATATATATATATACTTAAATGGTTGGAGGCTTTTCTCCAACATTAATTTGGCCAAAAAAATTAACTAGTGTAAAATAGGAATTATCAAATAAATGGCACTAAAATATACTATTTTACTTTGTTTTTTTCTCTTACTTTCTTGAATGCTCATTGTTTCCTTGTCTCTTCTCCTGATACTCCCAAGGAGTGCTCGTTCTGACAAACAATCAATTTACATGCTTTACGATAGAGGGAGGCAGAAGTAGGTTTATGTCAGTTTAAATCTAAATCAGACCGTATAACAGTAGTTCTGTAATGGCACATGGAGCCATCAGCAGGAGCGATGGGCAGGGAATATAAATACATTTCGGGGCAGCAGGGGTTAGCAGTGAGAGGCCTCAGGAGTTTCACACAAGGTAACATGACATAGCAAAATCGATCCTAATTCCCTTCTGGTCCTTCATCAAAATGTTAGTGCATCAATGTATAATTTACAAGTAGGGATGCCAGGAAGTGTGGAGGAGGTCCGGCCCTGGCTGGCTGGACCTCTGGGTTAAATAATCACACATGAACAAGATGAATTGTTTTCACTGGCGTGACCCTGCCGCTCGAGACGGAACTGAGGGCTTCCTTGTGCCCTCTCTTGTCTTTAACAATGAACAGCTTAAAAAAGAGAGTTTAAAAACGGCAGGCAAAAGAACATATTTAGTCCAGACATATTAGAATGAAAAGCCAGTGCACAGCTTGCAAATCCTCTTAACTATTTTGGCATCCGATGAGTAAAAATGTATTTGAACATTTCCTCACCAGCATGCTTCAGCAGTGACAGTCTTCTTTCATCCCATAGTGTTTCTCTTGGCATTTTGGAACTGTTAATAACAATAACACACGGACACCAAAAAGCAATGTACTTAAAGGCATATTTACAAGAATGTGGCGCATCATAGATGATGCACCACTTTTCTTGTGCCCCCTCTATGGCACCTAAAGACACCATGGTTACGCTGTATTAACAACATCAAAACTTTTTTCTCTATTGTGGCGCTTTGTTACACTAGCCTTCAAAAATTTTGACACTAGTGAAGCAAAGTACAGGGAAGCCCAATAAATATAATGGGTGTGTCTTTTTAACACCTGTTCCGACCAGGTGTTAAAAATGACAAAAACAATTGTGCAGTGAAATGTAAATTTCACTGCACCATGTTTTTGGACTGCCCTGCACAGGACCCCACCTTGCATACATTATGCCTGACGCTGACATAATGCGGTGCAAGGGGTCACAAAGTGGCACAATGCAAGCAATTAAATGGCTTTGATTTTCACCACAAATATCAAAATGCAATTTGAAACATTGATTTATGTTCCTTTTAGAAATGTATTGATTTTTTTCCGGTAATAGATGTTGATCTGTCAAGACAGAAAGTTTAGAACTGAAACTACATAATCCTCAACATGAACATTTGCAACTTTCCTTTCCACAGTTCCTGAAATATGGGATCCATGTGTCTGTATATGTTCTCTATGATCTTGACAACTCTTCATCCAAAGATGGAGCATGTGCATGTGCACAGGCTGTGGTCATCTCCCTCTCATAATACAAAAGGCCTACATTTTAATGGCTAAACTTTGATTCATTAAATAATAAGAATACACCTACCGCACACAGTCAATGTTATTGTAACCAACATCCTGTATTAACAGCCCTGTCACTGTGTTTTTACGTCCACCTCCTACAATATGCACCTCCTGTTAACATATTTATCCCTATAATCACTAAAGGTGTGGGGTAGTAGGAACTGAGGGTAGGACTGGGTTAGTATTCCCTCAGTACGTGGTGTCAGTTAGGTCGTTTTAGGTTCTAAAGCGGGGAAGGCATGGTTGGAAAATGTCCAAACAAAGGGGTGCTATGTTATCCTACAGGGGGAGGGGGGAGTTCCCTTACGGACTAGGTGGTCTCACACACATAATAGTGTCTTGCTTCATCATTAGTCACACTCACTCCAAAGGGAATACCATGGGGGGTACCTACATGCCGGAGCCAGGCCGGACAGGTTAAGATAGAGAAAAATTTGGTATTTTTTATTTTTTATTTTTTCACAAATACCCCAACATGACCAGCCACCCAACCTCCCACCAATAAAAAATTTAGGGAAACCCACCCCCACTATACTTAAACTAACCGATGCCTACTCTACACTAAACTAATACTACCTATCTGAACACAATGTGCAACAGTAAAAGGGAGGGGCAGGAACTGGGAGGCTATTGAACAAGATAAGTTCATTTTTTTCATTTTCTTGAGTTTTTTATTAATGTACTGCAACATCATCCTGTTGTCTTCACTCTCCTCCTCCAAATTGATTTTGAACAATTTACATGAATTAAAAAAGATGACTTGTAGGTTAAGATAGAGAGGAATATAAACGTGCTTTTCAACTACTCTCACATATTTCTCAAAAGGTAATCTTGTTTTCAAGGAAAGCATAATAAAATATATATGACAAGCCTACGCCTTTGGTTGAGATATCGAATTCGACATGCACGTGAATTTCAGGAATTTATTTCTATGGGAATGTAATACTGCTTTTTAAAACGTATAGCATTGTGTTGAGGAATGCAGACACGTGGCATAAAGCAAGATATGCAGACAAGTAGCAGTCCACATTATCTTACCACCATTCTAATCCAAACATCATTATGCATTCATCAGTGATTTACTGGTATAATGAGGAATGAACCTTCTCCGTAGAACTTTCAAACAAGCGCAGTTTTCATCGGCTAAACTCTTGGGTTTTACAGTTATAAAATAGCTTTGAGCAATTCAAGCTGTGCTTCCTGTTGGAATCCACTTAGCAGCTTTAAACACAAGAATTCCTCAGACGGGTACCTTGAAGTACATCAGTGTATTAAGGTTTTCCATTTTTTGAGGTGAAGTTTAAAGAAAGCGAGGGCGCGGGTGGGCAGGATTGCCCTGGGAACAGTGTGCCTGCATCGTGAATAATGCATAGATACCTGACAAAATAATTTCTATATTTGTGCAATGCAACTATTGACTTGGGCATGTTAATAACCTTCATATAGCGATTCGCTTGAAAAGGTTCTGTTAATTTGTTAGTGCCATGTTAAATCGCTATCCCTGTGCAGACATCTACAAAAAGTTGTGAGATGTTTATTGCACGTGGTTATTACCATGTGTGATAATGTTCAATAATGTGTGATGGAGTGCAGACCCTCCATTAATGTAAGTCAAACCTGTCGGAATTTACCTGGGGAAAAAACCCTGTCGTTCAAATGTACATGCTAATTTTGTTACGTGAAGCACCGTAATCTGCATGATATTCCTCAAAAAGGCAGAAAAGGCGATAATTCTCACACCAGCATTACACCATTGTTGCCACAGCTGCAAATAGTAGTGGAACTATATCCTGAAACTATATTTCTGCAAGCCTTGCCATCATCAACAATGATGCACTATTATAACAGACTGTCGATTGACTTCTACAGGAGATACATTTGTGTGTGAATTGACATCTACATTGGATTATTAAATTAACCAGCCAAGTGGTTAATGTTATTTGTTACATTTAAAGGACGTTGCATAAACACATCAATAACGGCGTGGTAGATGTGGTGAATAACGTGTTTGGTACTCTCCTATACGTGCTACACACATATCAAAAAATAGTGAACAAGAGTGCATATTGAAATATAAAAGCAACACGGGCCATTTTTTAACTGAAACAAATTAGACAGGGTCCATGATAATTTCTGACGTTTTGATCCCCTAAGAAAATATAGGGATCACCATCGAGACTGTGGTAATAAATAGAGCCCAAGGGTGGAAGGACAGGAATCCAAATGGGTTCTTGAAAGGATGGGGATGGAAAGACACATCTCATTGAAGTCCCTGCCAAGGTGGGCAAAGTCTGAATCAATTAGGGGCCAGTGTATGCAGCACAACAATTGTATTATGAAGCCTGGGATTAAGAATCAGGGGCTCATATTTAAGAAAAAGTGGTGCATCAGAGCTGATGCGCTACTTTTTCTACACCTTCCTCACGGCACCTAATGACTCCATAGTTGCATTGTATTTATAATACGGTGCACCATGGCAGCTGTTAGCAAAATAGTATCAAAATGTTAGACGCTATTGTGGCACTTTGCTACACTAGTATAGAAAATGTTGCCGCTAGTGTAGCAAACTGCTAGGAGGCCCATAGGATTCAATGGGAGTGTCATTTTAACGGCTGCTCTGAGCAGGCGTTAAAAATGACGCTAAAAATGGCGCAATTAAATTTGTTAAATTTCACTGCACCATTTTTGCAGGCCTCCTAGCACCAGAACGCCCTCTTGCATACATTATGACTAGCGCAGGCGTAATTTGGCACAAGGGTTTACAAAGTGGCACAGTGCATTGTGCCACTTTGCAAATATAGCGAGTGGAAAAAGCCACTTTAGCGCCGCCTTAGTGTAAACAAAAATGACGCTATGGCTGCGCCAAGCTGGCGCTAGGTGCTCTTCAATATGCCCCATAATGTGCCTGTAAAACAAGCTATCCACTACAATGCAAATAGGGCAATGCTGGAGGAAAGAATGTGCACCACAGTACAACTTGGTCTCCATCGAAATGCTCCAGAGTCGGGTAGGTTAACTACTCGCATCTCAATATTAAAGCAAGCAGTTTCAGCGGGACGAGGCGCTGATCATGGCTCAGGAAAAAGTGAACTCTTACTTTTATTCTTCAATACGCATTCTTGAGCACTATTATTTCCTCTGTTTGTATCACGCATACGAGAGCACTGAGCACGTTATTCACCTCACTCACACTGCTCCGTTGTTGATGCTTTTCTACAACTTCATTTAGATGTCATAAATAAATGTAACTATTAAGTTGGTTAATTTATGTTTGATACTATTAGCCAAAGGACCTCTGTTTGTTCAAAAAAAGTTTACCGAAGGTCCCAAACGACTCTCCCTTGTTTTTGACTAACAGATTGACATCTACAGTGGGTTTGTGCTAATGGGAACTGGAAAGAGGAATATGTTGCCCAGAAGAAGTGAATGCGATTTGCAAAACACTTGTTAGCATTTGGTTTGAAGCATAAAACATGATTTTTGAAATGCACATCACGTTGATATAGAATGTTATTAAAAATAGATAGATTTGATAAAAAGTGTATGTTGCATTGGGTTTAAATATGTTTAGTTACCAAATGATGGCCAAATAAGTTATTTGAAACATAGAGATGAGCATGGAGATCGACCAGTCTCCATGTATTAATAAGAGGATTATGCAGGTCTCTCTAGATTTGTCAAAGTGTTTTGACTATCTAACCATTCCTAGATTAGCCTACCAAAACTAAATTAAGTGAACACTTACAAACATGATTGTGACTCTGCATGTACATCTTGCAGGCAGCTTTCCACGCAGGAAAAACACACATTTTCTCCTGTTAAGAACAAGAGTAACAGTATGTCTTTGCAGATTTTCTCTACCTAATCACTAAGCACAGCATATAAGATTTAGTAATCCAAGTCTTGCTCTAGACAGTGGTTTCTATTTATCCATTTCCTGGTTAGAAAAGGATCACTCATAGTGGATTTTAACACAGCCATCACTTGAGGAATTGTTATATGAGATTCTGCATTTAATTCACAAATACAGATTCACACTTTTAGTCTGGGAAGAATATCAATACGATAAGTCCTGAGGAAGATGGTTGTCCCTCTCTATACAACCGAAACGCATTGATGAAGTTAGTTACTTAACATAATCCATTAGCATTGATCAATTGTACATAAAAAATCAGTTCCTATTTGCACAATGGCATGTAATAATGGATATGTTCTTTTGGCAGTTAAATTTTATGGCTTGATTTAGTGTAGTTAATGAGTGAAGGGATTGTTTTCACAGTGTTCAAATAATACAGAATATACATGTTTATGAATTTATGAACGATTGTGTGACTTTCTGAAAGTGAATATATTGACCAAGTGGTAGCTGTTTTTTTTAGGGTGCGGCGGGACAAGGTGGCTCTTTGATTGGATGGCCAGACTGATGCCCTGAGTGAGGCCTACGAATATCCTGCCTAATTGTGTTGCCCCCCACTCCCAGAGCTGCTCTTATAACAGCGGAGGACTCTGTTATTACCAAGAGGTTCGGGTCAGACATGGAGGAGACCTCATGGGTATGGGCATGAACCCTGAAACTTGGAGCTGAGATGGGGAGGTGGCCCTGAAGGCCCCAGACAGGCGAAGCCTGGCAAAGGTAGCTGGATTGCCCGCAAGCAGGGTGCTACAGGGAGCATGAATGGTGAAGCCCTCCCTCCACAGAGACTGACAGCTGCAGGACGAGGAGCCTATGTGACAGGTCAGGGCCCTCAGCCAAGAGTGAGCAGAGTCACTGAGTCAGCCCTTAAGCGTGCTGCCACCTTGAACCATAGCCAACACTGTGGTGACTGTGTTTGGGCCTTGGGCACTGTGATACATGAGAAAATGAGGCCTGAGCTGGGATTGACCCCCCTCCTATTGACCTGCCTACAAGGAGAAACCAAAAAATTCTTGAGGGCTGCAATGGCCTGGGAAATATGTCCCAGCCGGGAACACTCCCCTTGGAGGTCTGCCCGGTGATCAAAGAGTTCCATTACATGCTGTTGGAGTGTTGGTGCCATGCTTGAAGAATGCCACTAGAGTAGACTGCTTGGGAGACCTATAGTTTAGTTCAATAGATTTATAAAGTGCATGGCTATCCGAATGCCTCCCAGCGCTAAAAAAGGACGAGGGCATCACAGTCTATGGTCAGACTCATGCATGCAGGTGGAGAGAGTTCGGGGGCCACCCCTGTTGCTGATGGCATGGGGAGAGGTACCCCAGGTCACAATTCTGGGGTGAACACATATGTGGTCTCACTCACTAGTGGTACTGGGTGAGAAGCTGGCATTGACTACTAACCCACCATATCAACCTAAGAAACATCAACAGGTTTACTATGGTGAAACCCAAGTCGGCAAAGTTGCTTCCCAGTGCTCCTTATGATGGGATATATATACTCCCTACCCAGTCTGGGAAGGGTCTACTAATCCAGGCATAAATGACACTGGAGAAACATACAAGCCAGTTCAAAAATATTCCAAGCTATTCATGAGACCAAAACCACCCTGGAAACAAAGATTGTGGTGGTGGACGTTTACCTATGGTGTGCTGATCCCAAAGAAGCTCTCGGACAGAGTGGATGCCACAGAGTCTACATTAATGGCACTTTGCCCCATGGTTCAGAATATGCAGATTAAACTGCAACACGTGCTTCATAGATGTGAGGGAACTCCGAAGCAGAGCTAAGGATTCAGAGAACCACTCTAGAACAACATTCACCTGTTGGGGATTCTGGAAAAAGATGAAAGCCCCAACAATTAACTCTTTTTGGAGAACTGGCTGACAAAGACAGTATTAGCTGACAAACTACCTAAGTTCTTATCCAATGGGAGAGTGCATTGCATCCCACGGGGCATGGCTCCTTGTCCAATTATGGTAAGGCTGCTCAATTACAGGTACAGGAACTTTGTTTTTAAACTCATCAGAGCAGAGGGGCCATGGAATTATGAGGGAAGTGCTGTATCTGCATGGCCGGGTTACAACATGACTGTCCACTCACAACAACATTCCTACTTAGCAGTCAAGGGACAACTGCACATGCTGGGTCTATGGCACGTCTTCATACTTCCAGGGCAGCTACAAGTGGTGGAAGAAGAGACCACGCATTTCTTTCACTCCTAGAAAGAGACATAGACCTAGTTGCATTCCAAGAGTGTCAACACACACCATGAGTATGAGTTCAATTGAAAAACCTGAGAACAAAGCAAAACTCAGAAGGGGCACTACAGACCGCCCCAGAACTGCCCCATGGAAGAGCAGAACCAGAGACAAAATCACAAAGAATGACAGATATCATGTACTATCACAAAAATACATTTGAAGTGCTGGGCTCAGAATATGTCACAGTCTCCCAGATGGACACCAGCGGCTCAGACACCTGTAGTGGGGCACAATACCATGTGCCAGAACTAACACCCAGGTTGGCAGGTGACTTCAAGGAACCGGAACCAACAGCATACACAGTAAGCATAAGCATACACACACATAAAAGCAACACAGACTAGAGTAAAACATTGACACCCCCCCAAAGGTATCACGCAATGCATGTTGAAAATTAATCCGATATTACTACCTCCACAGAGCACAAATCATACCAATATCAGTAAACCTAATACATTCCAGTATGAATGCTTACTGCCCTAGATGTGGCAAGAACAATTTTGCATTTATGCATATGGTATGAGACTATCCAGATTTAGGTGAAATAGTATCCATTGCAACAAAGACTGACGACCAAAACTCCAGGAGCACACAACGGAAAACAGAAGCAATTATAAATAGATTCCTAGATTTGGCATTCATGCTTGCCTGACGCCAAATAACATTAGCCTGGAAATCCACTCATGGCCCTAATTTGTGGAACCGACTAGCAACACTCCATAGATGAGCCAGTTATGAGGGAACTGCACTTCAGCGAGAGGTAACAGGGAACTACAACCCCAGGTTTGGACTGAAGCCTGGGATTACAGACCATGACTGACATCCCTTACTTAAGGACCCACCACATACACCCCTCCCAATAACATCTTTTTACATGATGCAAAAATGTATACAATTTACAGGGCTGCTTGTTGTTCTTTGTTGTTGAATCTTTGCTGCATGATCACAGATCAGGTTTCCCGTTGATGTTTGGAGCAATAGCTATAGGCAGATATGGCTTTGTAATGCAAGGACACATCTGTACAGTCCATGGCAACTTGGAGAAGGGAGAGAGAACATGGATCCGCCAGTGTGGTATGTATGTTGAAAAAAATCAATAAAATATGCTGTTTTTGATTCCTGATTTTTATTATGTGAGGACATACCTCCCAGAAAATAAGTTACAGAAAATACCAATACTTGGCGCATTTTTCTTTAAATATAGCACCAAAACTTATGCCCAATTTCTGTTAATTTTGTGTAATTGTCCCAAAAGTTCACACCATTACACAAATTCAAATTACTCAAATTTCACACGCCCTTCATACTCTAGAGTGGTTGCAAACCATTTGGTGTTATTTGCACACCAGTTAGTTTGTGACATCACCACAAGTTTGTAATGCAATTGATACACAAATAATTTACAGGTCAAAATGGACATTCCCAGAGCCTTGCAAACACTTATGAATCTTTCATGTTTATGAAGCAGAAGTCTGCTTGCACATCTTGAAGTGGCTGCATGAGGATAGAGCCCCATGAGGGACACCAGATTTGCATCAGTGTACGGGGGCTCACAGAATGGCAACATTTTTTAAAACATCCTCTTTCCCTTACAATCAAGCACAATTATCAGCATTCAGAAAAGACCAATGTGCCAGTGATCTACCACACCCTTTCAGATATTGGTCAAAGAACAATGGCTTAAAGCCTAATACTGGTCATGTATCATTGATATATTGCATATAGACTTGCACTGGAGAGGGAGGTACTCTTTATATCACCCTGTACCTTGCAATGTGATGTAGATCGCATTGTGTACTTTCAAGTTTGTAACACATGTTCTGACTATGTAACAGCAAGACTGTCACCGCCAGTATGCACACTAGCGTGACAGAAGTATATCAAATGGGATAGAACATGCTTCATGCATTATCAATGATGTATATCTGGCCTACAAATTGTAGGTGTTGGTGTGGATTTGGGATCCCTTGGAAATTTGAGACACCCAGGGAGCAATTACTTTTAGAAGCCTATGTTGTGTATTGGTAATTGGATTGGATACACTTATTTGTATGTAATTTATTGTTACTACTTTAATGATCATTTATGTGTGGTAATGTATTGTTATTGTTTTTTATTACCTTTGTTTATTCCTTCTTCAAGACATCCCTTGAATGATCTGTGTTAGATCTTTTTTTAAACACTATTTTTATTGGTTCAAAACACAGAAGCTGCAGCATGAATCACAGCACTTAGATGTACGAGAATCAACCACATACAAAGTAGATTGCATTATGAAAATCCAGCTTCCCATGGGATAATCAAACATCCCTATACAATTAATTGTAATTCTCTGCGTGCTTGCCAATCCCCCCATATTTTCTTACACTTCTTCTGGCAGTCTCTTCCTTCATGTACCTGTGTTTCAGCTACGATGCACCATTCCATGTCCCTTCACCAATTTTTTAGGCCTGGTGTCTCTTTTGTTTCCCAATAATTGGCAATATTTCATTTGATAACTATCAGTACTATGACAGTTCATATTGTTGCGTACTTGGGAATCCCAGCATGTCTCCATATTTTTAGTCCAAAGCCGCAGTCTGGTTGCTGACACACAACTTGCTCTAAACAGTCTTTTACTCACTTGAGTGCGGACGTAAAGATACTACTCATAAATGCCCTTTGTGAATTTCCAAAAATGGTAAACTTAGGCATTTGGTCTAAGTTTAGGCCAAACGTCTAAGTTTAAATTTGTGAATCGGGCCCTAAGTCGTCTTAGATATTGCATGACTTCCCATCTCTTGAGTTTCTTGGCTAAATCGCTGACATTCTATGCCAATGCTCTTAGTGAAAGGTGTCCAGCCTTCTAGTCACTCCCTTGCCTCATTCAGGGCATTGCTGTCCCACGTTTTTCTGTCAGCTACAACCTGTAGCTTTGCAGAGAACAACACCATGTATTTTATTTCCATTGCCTGGAGAGCTCTAATCACTTTAGCAAAATTGTGTCTCAGTCTTTCGACTCTGAGGATGAAGTCAGGTAAGAAACATAGACATGCATTTTCATATTGCAGATTGTCCTGCTGTCTGGCAGCTCAGAGAATATCATCTCTGTCTTGGTGGTTAAAGATTTTTGCTATCAGTGTTCCAGATGGAGTCCCCAGGTGCGGCTGCATGATTGGTGCCCTTTGTGCTCATTCAATAGAGAAGAATTTGGAGAGGCCCTTTGGTTGTACTGAATTCAGTTAAATATCCTACAGAAACAGTTCTGTGTTGGCCCCTTCTTCTCTTGCTGGGACCCCCTCAATCCTGATGTTATTGCATCTTGATCAGCCTTAGTGATCTTCAAGTTTAGCTTGTATTTGTTTATTGTAATTTTGTAGTTGAATGACCTTTATTTTGAGGGCCTTGGTGTCTTCACATAGCCCCTTTACTGTATTTTCTGTAGTTATGACCCCTTAACCCAGTTTCTTGAGAAATGCTCTTATAAGGTTCAGTTCTCCAGCAAGATTCTAATTTGGGTTCCAACATGTCTCTGATGTCATAGATTGCTGACCTCATATTTTTTTGTAAGGGTTCCTCTGGATCATCAGGTTTACTTTCCCCAAGGTTTAAGTATGTTGCCCATCAGCCTTGGTTGGCAGCCACGATATTGGGTAATTGTCCATCTTATTATGTGACTTCTTGTGCCCCCACCGCCTTGTACCATGATCTTTCCACCCCTGCCTTTTGGTGGTGATAGTGTCAGATCATGTGGCTTGGGCCCACATGGGTGGGTAGGTGAGTACAATCTAATAGAGGTAGACTGGTACATGTTGCCACATGCCTATGTGAGAGCATCTCCTACTATGCCACCTTAACTTCCCTCTATCTAGCGGCCTGTTTGTTTTCTCAGTCCTCCACTGTGGAGTAGTTTCTGGCCTCCTAAGGTGGGCTCCACAGGTTCTCTCCCCTGCTAGAGTTAACCCCCCAATCTGGGCGGGTTGTCTTTGTGCTTTCTTCTGCCTGCTGGACAGATTCCCAGGTCATGGAGGTGGGGAAAAGCTTTGCATGGTCCACTGGCATCTCTGTTTTCATGTGGGCTGCTGATATTCTAAGCCTAGTGGGCTCCCCCACTTACCTTTGCTGAGCCAGGAGGCACAAGTTGCCAGTGGCTGTTGAGCCAAGGTCCTGTGCCCCAGTAGCTGCTCAGTCAGCCCACTTTATTCCTTTGCTCCTTCACAGGCTGATAATGATTCCCTTTCATGCAGGTTCACTCGCCACCTCAACCCCTACTGTGCTTTGTTCTTTGGTTTGAGATCACTTTGAGGCCCTGTGCCCATCTGCCCCGCCCATCTCCCACTGTGGTGTAGTGGCTGCTGATGGACCATCCTGTCCTATTTCACTGTGGTTCAGGGATTGCGAGGCAGCTGCAGGGCTGCTCCTCTGGGACTGTGCGTCAGGTTGTTATTTTAACAAAACTCCCTTTGCCAAGCTGGTGATCCTGTCATTTTGCTTATCTGCTATGGATTAAGTGCAACAGGATGAATACTGTTCAGACTTTCAGGGTATTAATGTCCTGGTGGATGGGAGCCTTTCAATCTGATGGCCATCTTTGCCGGAGTCAGGCCATGCCTGTATGTGTTAGATCTTATCCAAAGATCTGTTTGGCTGTCCACCTTATTTCATCTCCATGTGTGCACCTACTTAATGGATCTGGTGTGTGTCTTTGTATGAACATTTTCAGAATAAGCTCAAGCAAGAAGAGGCACAATAAATAAGCATAGCATTTGTTAGAAATGGGGTCTTTGGTTGGCAGTCAGGTTACCCCCTGTCCAAGCAAGGACCCTCACTCTAGTCAGGGTAAGTCACACGCAATCCAAATTATCCTGTGCCCACCCTCTGGTAGCTTGGCACAGAGCAGTCAGGCTTAAGTTAGAAGGCAATGTGTAAAGTATTTGTGCAATAAATCATACAATAACACAATATAGCACCTCAAAAATACACCACACAGTGTTTAGAAAAATATATATTATTTATCTGGGTATTTGCAGGTCAAAACGATAAAAGATGCAATAAGAATTTGTAGAGATAGCACTGAAAAGTGATATGAAGTGTCTTAAGTCTTTAAAAAGCAAACAAAGTCTCTTTCAAGCACAAAGTACCTGGTTTGGAGTGAAAAATCTCTGCAAAGGGCCGCAGAGGAGGAGATGCGTGAAAAAATGGTGTGTGCGTCGGTTTCGCCCCTTCACACACGGACTTGCGTCGTTATTTTTCACGCGGGGAAGATGTGCGTTGATTTCCGGTACGCGGACAGGTCTCCTCTGTGGGTCACGGGGTTTACAGACGCCCCGGGGTCTGTGCGTGGAATCCTGGGTTTGTTATCCGGCTGCGTGTCGTTCCGGTGGGCTGTGCGTGGAAATTTCATCCTCACTGCAGGCGCTGCATCGATTTCCTCTCTGGAAGTCGGGCGGCGTTGTCCAGGCGGGCCGTGCGTCGAAGTTCCGGTAGCACCGCAGGTGTCGCGTCGATCTTTTCCTTCCGGGATCGAGCAGCATCTTTCCAGATCGGCGTGCGTTGAATTTTTCACCGCGGAGCAAGCTGTGCGTCAAATATTTTGCCGCACAAGGAGTCCAGTTGAAAGAAAGAAGTCTTTTTGGTCCTGAGACTTCAGGGAACAGGAGGCAAGCTCTATCCAAGCCCTTGGAGAGCACTTCTGCAGCAAGGCAAGAGTTCAGCAAGGCAGCAGGCCAACAGCAAGGCAGCAGTCCTCTGTAGAAAGCAGTCAGGTGAGTCCTTTGAGCAACCAGGCGGTTCTTCTTGGCAGGATGCAGGTTCTGGTTCAGATTTCTTCTCCAGCAAGTGTCTGATGAGGTAGGGCAGAGGCCCTGTTTTATACTAAGTTGTGCCTTTGAAGTGGGGGTGACTTCAAAGAGTCTCTAAGAAATGCACCAAGCCCCCTTTCAGTTCAATCCTGTCTGCCAGAGTCCCAGTAGGGGGTGTGGCAGTCCTTTGTGTGAGGGCAGGCCCTCCACCCTCCCAGCCCAGGAAGAGCCATTCAAAATGCAGATGTATGCAAGTGAGGCTGAGTGCCCTGTGTTCGGGGTGTGTCTGAGTGAAAGCACAAGGAGCTGTCAACTAAACCTAGCCAGATGTTGATTGTAAGGCACAGAAAGATTTAAGTGCAGGGAAATGCTCACTTTCTAAAAGTGGAAGTTCTAAAATAGTAATATTAAATCCAACTTCACCACTCAGCAGGATTTTGTATTACCATTCTGGCCATACTAAATATGACCTTCCTACTCCCTTCAGATCAGCAGCTACCACTTCAACAATGTATGAGGGCAGCCCCAATGTTAGCCTATGAAGGGAGCAGGCCTCATAGTAGTGTAAAAACGAATTTAGGAGTTTCACATTACCAGGACATGTAAACTACACAGGTACATGTCCTGCCTTTTACCCACACAGCACCCTGCTCTAGGGGTTACCTAGGGCACACATTAGGGGTGACTTATATGTAGAGAAAGGGGAGGTTTAGGCTTGGCAAGTACTTTTAAATGCCAAGTCACAGTGACAGTGAAACTGCACACACAGGCCTTGCAATGGCAGGCCTGAGACAAGGTAAAAGGGGCTACTTGAGTGGGTGGCACAACCAGTGCTGCAGGCCCACTAGTAACATTTAGTCTACAGGCCCTAGGCACATACAGTGCACATTACTAGGGACTTCTAAGTAATTTTAATAGTCCAATTGGGTATGGTCCAAGGTCACCATGTTTAAAGGGAGAGAGCTTATGCACTTTAGCACTGGTTAGCAGTGGTAAAGTGTGCAGAGCCTAAAAGCCAGCAAAAACAGAGTCCAAAAAGTGGAGGGAGGCAGTCAAAAAGTTAGGGGTAAGGCTGTCAGATCTAACAGCATTGCTCTCCTCTTTTGAGAATGACCCAATAATCACATTAGGCCACAGTCAACTTGAAAACAAAACGGCCCTCTCAGAGTGCGTTCACAAAACGTTTGTAAAGTTTAGTTTTGTATCATTCATCACTATGACAATGCTTACAGTTAATGCCTGTTCTTTCATGAAAATCCTGTAAGAATCCCAGTGTCCCTTCCAAATAGCACAATCGATCCAATATTGTATACACATCTTATGTGGGAAGTCTTCCATATTAGGACACTAGGGAGCTAAGTTTTTCTGTCTGCTCACCAAGGCGAAATGCAATTTGTTTTGAGGGAACAATAATGAATTGCGAAATCTAATTTGGTACTATCGGCATTCTAAATTGCCCTGTTGTTCTGACTATAATTGCCACTTTGTTCTATCATGGATTAAAATAAAATCCCATCAATGGTAATTGTATTATATTCTGAAATCCAAGCCTTTAGTTTGAAATTAGTAATAATGCTGACCCTTTATGTAGCACTCACAGAAAAGTCATTATCCATACATTTGAAATAATAATAATAAAAACGAATTTCCTTAAACAAATAAAATGCAATATCAATGGAGCAATCAATGAATCGTGTTTACGTATTTGTCAAGCCTCCGCTAATGGCTCCTTTTCACGAAGTTTGCAGAAACATTTTACAGTGATTCAAAGCTCCTTGCATGCCACACGTTTATTTTACATTAAACTCTGTATTACAATTACAATGGACAGATTAAGGGGCTCATCGTGCTTGAGCAGCCTCATCAGGAATTGCAAGGTCCGTGGAAAAAACACACGGCATTTTCAATAAAAACCAATATAATTAATTTCCACCCATTATATTACTTCGAAAATACTGTACGCTCTATGTTGGTGTAATTGAAAAATAAAAAGTTTCCTGGAGCTGACCAAAAATGACTAGAAGTGTTGCTCTCTGGTCCAACTCTGATTGTCCTTCATATTCAAATGACCCACTGTCCATTGTGACAGTCACCAAACAATGGAGAGCAGAAAAGCGACGAGCGTTGTGTGGTAAAGTTTATATTGTAATTTGTGTTTTACTTAGACTGGGTATGTGTATCCATGGATACCCTGTCTCCATGACAAACCTTTCTAAATTGGAGTGGGTTCTGAATAGAATGTTAATTCGTTGATGTTTGAAACTGTGAAGATAGTTATCTGGAGAACTGATGGAGGTTGTGGCTCGAGTTTCTTCTGTGGAATAAAATTGGTATCCCAGATGGTGTATAATTTCACTCGGGCGATGAATAGCTCTTTAACCCACGCTTTCCAGGAGAAACTTCACCACTATCAGAAGTTGTGATTAATGTTAATATGCACTTTACCTAGCTTCCTAGTTCTCATTTCTACGTCTCCTTTTATTTTCCTGGATTTCCTCTTCACCTAACTTCAATCGGTATGTGCATGTGTGTCTGATTACTTTCACCTGGTTTACTTACCGCCGAGCACGAGACCTTTTCTTTATCAAACTGTGGTATTTTCACTACTGTGAGAGCCAGCTCCTATAATCAAAATTAACATGAAATGTATATGAACTAATGCATAATGGTGCTGAATAGAAAATGTATTAATGTGTTTTACTAAACGTGTGTTTGAAATGTGCCCACAGGGAGTGGCCACCAATATATACGATGATTAGTGTTATTGACTAATGATGAAAAATGAATGCATTAATGTATGATTTTATACTAGTATTAAGAGTTATATGTTAAGGTTTTGCTAATTAATCACCAGGCCTTAGTTAGCATGAGTCGGGGCCTAGCTGCCCGGTTTCATATTAAATGTGTTTTTCTAACGTGCAGTGTGCTGACTTGCTGAAGGACATTTACTCGTACTTTTCCAAAGCTAGAAGATGTATGTAACCGTAGTGGATCCATTCTCATGAAATCCGACTTGCTCAAAGAAACATTCTTGCTGAACGCAACAGTGTAGACTTGCAACAGGTACAAGGTCGCCTAAACCAGTATAGACAATGGAACTACTGACTGGGGATGTGAAAGGACCACGAGAACATGAAATCATAACCTGACATTCTACCTGTTGAAGACGTCAATCACAAGAACCAATAAACTACTTGAGAACTGCTATGAGGTGACAATTTGATAGGACAAGTAATAAACTATTGACGGAGACAATGGTGTGCCCAACCTGACCAATTAGAAATTAGGGGACTGTACAACAGAAAAGGAATAAAACCCTTTGACACGAGGAGCCATAGGGAGATGCCATTGCAAATTATTCTTGCTATTACCCAGCCACTTTGTCACTTTGTCACTTTGCCTAAAGACTTTGCTGTTTGACTCTTCAAACCATCCTCACCCTTTCTTCGCCCATTCCATACTTCTCCTCCTTATGAGGGAAGCGTCCCTTCTTACCTCGTCTTGCTGAACTTTGCTGAGTTCCTGGCTGATGGCGAATCAACTGATGTCCTGAGGACGAAGATTAACTCTGTAAGCTGACCCATTACGGAGGGTAACTATATGATGATGAAAATGTAATTGTCTGTTTGCCTTTCCTTTCTAGGTACCAACTGCTTCTTTTGACAGAGACCATAGCTAGATGTTTTCTAAATTTGTGTTGTCTAAACGTATTGCATGAAGCCCAACATGCCAATGCTAATTTGAGGTTAGGTGAGGAATTCACTAGACGGACGCAAATAGACAAATGACTGAACCAATGCTTTGTTGAATAATGCGCTGATGATACTCTGCTGAGATTAACTTATGTTGACGTCGTGCTATGTTCTAATGTTTATGATCTTTGCTTTGATGAAATCTTTTTTGAGTTGCCATAATATAACGATGTTGATGTGTTTTATGGTTTTGCAACTAATAAACTTGCTAGTAGATTGTAATGAATAGGGAAAAAAAGTCAAAACCTTACAAATTTGGTGTGGTTATTCATGACTGAAAGTTCATGGTGTGTCCCGATTCCTATTAATGACATTGAATTGTTTTGTTATGGTGAATATTAATGACGTTATTGACTTATTGATTAACATATTGATTAGTTATCTCGTCCTGAGGTGTCTTCAATCAGGGTCAAAAGATTCATCGGCCTAAAACGAGTCCCAGAGTGAATAAATTATCTAGTAAGATACGCTTTAGTGCTACCACCGTGTGCCTTTGTCAGATTGGATCGAAAGGCTAGTTTTTTAGGGTTGAGCCTGTGCCGCATGCGCTTGCGCATGCGTTTCGCTAAGCGAGACGCTTTAGTAATTAAAAAGGGCTCGGAGCCCTGTCCACGTCACGTCAGTGTCTGTCATTGGCTTGTGGGCTTGCCTGTTAGAATGTGCTTGATTTCATTAGTAGAAGGCATGCACATGTCATGCCTTTTCCGGTGGATAGCCCTCCTCGAGCGCATCGACCGAGTACAGAAAACATGCGAGGCTCGCTGTTTTCTGTCCGGCTTGTGGACTACTTTTTCTCTATTTTCCCAGCACGATCTCGCTTGGCAGAAGTCGAGCACTTTACATAATATCGGCCCTGTTACACAGTTAATTGCACTTTTTCGGGTTACGTACATAAATGCACTTTTGCCGATAGGTTTCATTACCAGTGAAAAGTCGGGTTAGGAGTTTACAACGCTATCAGCGCTAACATGAGCAAACGCAAGACCCGTTGCATTGCAAATGCTTGTCCATTAAATTGCAGTGTTGTCTACTTACAATTGACTACGAGCGTGAGCTCTCTGGAAGTTTATTATTCACTCTTAAAGTGCTACACTAGGTTCATGACCCAAGTGCTTAAGGTCTGCTTTTGACTGCAAGCACTTGTGATTGCAGGCGCTGCTGACAGAGGCCCGTTAACCCTGCATTACCAGTGTGATTCCAAAGCTGCTTACTCTGGAATTGTGTTCTTTTTTTCACGTGCACATCTGGACTCCCTGGCCTATGAACGTTGTTCCTTCCATCTGCTACAGTGAACGTACTGATTAATTAAAACCACCACAGCCGGATCTTCTCTTTAATATAACAAGCTTAATATTTGCGCACACGGTCTCACTTTTTCTGCTCAGCTGGATCTCGACTTGTGCCTTGATCCTCAGGGTACTCACGGAGGTGTTCTTACACACGTTCCTGGCCAGACTGTCTTGCAGAAAACAAAAGAACTTTACAATGCAGTATAGAGCAAGCCTGAAAGAAAGAAATGAATGGCGATTGAACTTGAGTATTATTTCACCTGTATGGACCAAGGGCCAAGATGTATATGAGAACTTACCTAACACAAGTGCAGAAGGGGATGGTGATTTCTCTGGTAAAGATAAGGTGAATGACATCTGTGCGGATGAGTAATATATTGTTTTGCAAATATATGATGATGATGTCAATGGAGTTACAAGTACCAATTGTACATGGCCTACGGATGTGGTCAAATTGAATGGTGTAGATGTGGTCATGATGATGGATTCAGGTGCTAAGTTTTCATTGACATTCAATGGCGGCTATGACTGCTATTTAAAGGGAAAGTTACTCTCAATCCCTCTGATGTTATGCCACATAGCTTTGAGGGAACACCTGTAGGTTTGATAGGTTACTTTGATGCTAATTTTGAATTTCAAGGGTAGTGTTCTTCGGTAAGGGTGATTGTTAGACTTTTCATCCTTGGCGTGGCCTCCCTTAACTTTTTGCCTCTGTTTCCCAGGTTGTTGATGTGTGCTGGACTCTGTTTTTGCTGCTTTTGTTACTCTGGGCACTTTACCACTACTAACCAGTGCTAAAGTGCAAGTGCTCCTATGCAAAATGTGTATGTAATTCATTCATCCATAATTGGCATATTTTATTTACTGGTAAGTCCCTAGTACAGTGCACTAGAGGTACCCAGGGCCTGCAAATCAAATGCTAACAGTGGGCCTGCAGCACTGGTTGTGCCACCCACCTTAGTAGTTCTGTAAACATGGCTCAGACCTGCCACTGCAGTGTCTGTGTGTGCAGTTTTAAACTGCCAATTCGACTTGGCAAGTGTACCACCTTGCCAGGCCTAAACGATGTACGACCTCACTTGCGGGTGAGAAATTGATGCACAGCTTACCCTTTTTGATGCCCACTCACAAGTGCAGGTTATTTTGACGCGACCCGGATATATTTTCATGCTAACAGTGTTAGCAATGTGTTTAAAAGAACAAGAAGACTCTTTTTGCATTTTAATTAATAACTAGACTTGTGTATGGTGGATTTTTGTCGTTTTGGTCCTTTTTTGTTTAGATAAGTATTCTCTATTTCTCTAAACCTGCATTGTGCCAAAGTGTATCTCCTCTGAGACAGAACCACACTTCTCAAAGAAGGCACCTCCAAATGATGGATTATGATGGAATGGTCCACTACAATAAAGGTAGCTCACATATATAAGTGTTTCAGGTCACACAGTACCATTAATGTAAGCTCATTTTCATTTAAGCCTCTGGCCTGTGGGGATCATTTCCATCCATGGCTTAAAATCCATCTGTGTGGCATCCAAAATATGTTCCTAACAACAAGCTCTCAATATGTGTTTCACTCATCTTGGTCACTGAAAGCCACAAGGAGCTAAACCTTTATTTCAACCTCACACTTGTGTACAAGCCTGGCTTTTTGAATACCCTCCTCCAGGCACTGAAACACCATTCCAGAAGCAAGGAAGAGTTCAGCAAGGACATTATGGCTCTAACCACAACAGAAACCATCACCTTCAAAACATGTACATGTGAAACATCATGATAAAAACAGATATGGTGCTGCTGGTAACTCCTCTGACTACTTTTCTTAGATTTCTGAAAGGCTACCTTGACTTATGTTGAGCGAGCACTCTGCAAGGATGCTGTCAGCAGCTATACCATATTTAGATTGGGTTCAGATTCTGTCATGGATGAGTTTGATTGTAGCCTGTCACAAAGCTCTTGTGAAAGTGGGATGGCACAAACAATGCTCCTTAGACTGAGGAGATCATTAACCACTTTAAATATACCCTGGATATTGTGCTAACCCTTTTTTTCTCAGCAATTTGGTCACTCTCTTCCTGCCAGGTAGATTTCTACAGTCAAACAAGCTGCCTCATTATGGTGCTATGTTTCAAAAAGGTGAGGTGCCACAAAGAGTTTTCAAGGTCTTGGGCTGCCAGCTCTGTTGCCTGTTGAATCAAGGACCATTGATAACCATTGAGGAAGAATTTTTTTTGGGGTGATAGGAATGCTTGTATAGAACTCCTAGTGTCAAGATGATTTTTGAGCACAAGATGCTCTAGAAACAGCTAAATAAAATAAATAAGTGAAAGAGGAAAAATATGTGCTTATAAGGTTTGTAACTTTAGATACCTCAATCCACTATTTGAAAGTCAAAATAAAATGGTAATTTACCCCAGTAGTTAGCCTTCACAATGCGCTAATTACATCATGGTACCTTTACCACAATGTAATCAAAACACATAGTATGTTGTACAGCAAGCCACTACAACATATTACTTTACAACACAAGCCATTACCATGCACAGGCAAGTAAAGGAAATTATGATCTTTGGGCAGTTTTAATTTACAGGTTGAGGGGGAAAAAAAGGGGGGAAATAAGGGTTTTACATATGAGTTTGAGTATGTAGGGCAGATGTAGGGTAATGGGTTAGGAGGCTAAATGGTGGCTGGGGGTTAGCCCGCCAAAACAAACCATTTAAGGGATTTAAAAAGGGACATTGTATTGAGTATTTTGTCTCAAATCAAAATCAAAATATTCTTTATTCAATCTTGATAAAGTAAATCTTAAAAGGCACACTCAAAATAACATCACAATGATACATAAAGAGAAATAAGAACACATTGATAAAAGTACTCACAGAGGCATAATGAGACATCCAGCATGTCCAGCGTGGAAGCGTGGAAAAGTGCATCAAATAATGATTAGCATATCATAATCTAGAACAACACTGATTTCTGCAGATAAAGTGTATTCTTTAAAATGGAGCCTAGATCCTTACAGGAAAAAGACCCTGCCAATTGCTGAAGAAAGATCAATACAACTCTACATTTGCTAAATGTATATTTACGTAATAATGTTATAGCAGAAAGAGTATCAGGGCAAGGACGCACCTCTGACGTACACCTTGTTTAACCAACAATATGGTGGAACACTTGCCATTTTTCCCATACAACATGGACAGCTTTAGGTCCCAAAGGAGATATTGTGAGAAGGTGACTAAACCAGCTTCCAAGCCCAAGGAAGATAATATGTTCCAGAATTTGGAGGGATTCATGCATTCAAAGGTGCTTGATAGATCCATGAATGCCAGCTACAGAGAGCTGCCCATGGCCCACTTATATTTAGAGATTTAAACACTGCTCTATGGTACCAAATCCTTTCCTAAATCAGCACTGGGCTTGGGAAACATTACTTCTCTCTGAGGTCCACTTGAGGAAGTAGTCCAGAATAAAGCGCCCAACAATATTTGTGGCTGAATCGAGCAGGGAAATTGGTTGGTAGCATTTGGGATCATGCATGTTGCCTTTTTTAAAAACAGACACAATAATAGGCTTGCACCATGATGGCCGAACACCAACCTTGCATGCACAATTAACGACATTAGCAAGTAGTGCCGACCAAAACCCTGGACATGTCCTAAATAAGTCCATAGGTACACCATCCGGGCCAGGGACTTTATTTAGAGGACTATTAGTGATGGCCTTGGGGTCTTTATCAACAGTAAATTTGATGCATAGCGGTAGAGATGCCTTCTGCAGCCCATCCCCAGCACAAGGGATACTGGACTGATATATTTTACTGGAGTGCTCAATCCAAATTTCAGGGCTAATATGGGCGGTCACAGTCCCTCCAAAAGATTGCCTTCCAACAGGCCTTGTTGTCCTTGGCCTGGCATGAGACTACCAAGTAATTCCATCTCTAACTTTCAGCTTCCTATTTTAATTTCAGTCTTGATCACTGGGATATTGCTTTAAAGTTCAATGTAACTTATCCTTGGCTGTCCTATTTGCTTTAATAAACCATGAATTAGTGTTACCAGTCTTGGTTGTTTATAGGCTTTGTAAAAAAAAAAAACTAATGTGAAGGGATGGGTCAGTAAAGCTAGACACAACTTCTGAAGACACCAAGGACTTCATTGTGCACGTGCTACCAATTCAGCACACTCTCTGGACACCTGCTCCATTATTAGGTTACTGTCTGCAGAGTGCTTATCTAGCCTGCGGCCTGCACCCTTAGTGGCCAATGAACACCTACTCTCCTTGTTGGTGCATTCCCTTTTTCCAATGGCAGTGGAAAGGGCTAAGGAATAGTGGTTACTGTACACTGAAGGGAGAACCTGCTCATCGGAGATGAAGGGCTACAAACTCAGTGACACAAAAACATAATCTAATACTGACCCCCGTCCATTCCAGTGTACAGCAAGAAGTTAACAGGTGCCAAGTCAGAAACAGCAATGTCCAAATCATGTGTTAGCAGAAAAGTATGCAGTAGTTGCCCTCTTAGATCCATGACAACCTGAGCTCTATAGTGTGGTTCACCAAACTCTAGGGTAAAGGTTGCATTAAAATCACATGGCAGTAATAAATTCAGAGGACCCCATGATTCAGCATGGTTCACTACTTGCTCATCTCACTTAATAAACAGCCCATGCAGGATCCAATTACCCCTGCCTGAAAAATAATTGTTGTACAAATTAACCTTTGGGACACCAAGTTTTGGGTCCCACCTTAAGTCAAAAACCTGCAGATATTCCCTAATCTGCATTACTTTACAGCCAATACCTACTTTAAACCATGCACCCAGCCCAACTGCTGCCTGCCTCACACTAGAATGAGATGCAACAAGATTAAAACAAGTATACCCATCAAAACAAATATCCTCCCATGTCCAAGACTCCTTGAAGAAAACAATATTGTAAGCTCTAACAAGGGCAATCCACTCATCAATAGATAGTTGGATGACAAGCCAGCAATGTTCCAACTAAGAAATTTAAGAAAAGTTTTGTCTTTAACATTGACTTTGCAGGATGAAGATGGCATTTGCTCAATCAGGCTAATCGCAGATGCAGATTGATGGAGGACCTGTTCCTGTAATAACCGCAAATGTTGTGCATGTAGGATATTTATAACCACTATAACCACTGGGTGCAGGAGTGAAATCGGGTGATGTAGCAACAAGAGAGAGAGAGAAATATATATATATCAAAAATACAAATATAGATAGATAGATAAATAGATAGGTAGATAGATAGATAGATAGATAGATAGATAGATAGATAGATAGATAGATAGATAGATAGATAGATAGATAGATAGATAGATATCGCAGGGGTTTAAGAACAGATGCTGCTAAAGATGAGTCGGTCAGGAAGAGAACTATTTATAATGCCTACTGGGAAATTGTTCTTATTGAAGGAGTTCTGTTTACAAGAATAACCTCTTTTTTAACTTGGTTGTAGAGATGTTTATTTTTCTAGTACTACATTTTTTATGTTTTGTAAAAAGCAGATTTATCACTTCATTGGAAATGCTTAAATTTGAATTTCTTGCACTTTCTTTTTAAGTGTTTGGTGAGGTGTCAGGTATTAAACTTCACTATATTTTTCCCCTAAATTCATTTTGCCTTTGACTAGGAAGTGTTTTTACACGTTTAATTATTTTCAGTTTTCTAAGGTTATCTCTATGGATTGTTAACAAAGCTTTTCATAGACATTTCCGCTTTTTAAAAATAATATTTTTTATTGTTATGGCTTCAGTCCTGGATTATGGGCCTCATTACAAGTTTAGTGGTCTATAAATCACCACACTCACGTTGGCAGTTTGGACCACCGCCAATGCGGCAGTCCGACTGCAACAATAAAACCCTGGCAGTCGGACCAGCATGGAACTGCCAGCTCTGCCAGGATCTTGGATCCCAGCGGTCTGATGGTGGCAGAGATCCTAATCCACTAAGGCAGTGCTGCTGGTAGCTGGGGATTACGACCTCATTGCTGGTGAAGAATACGTGTGGGGGCACTGGGGCCCCTGCACTTGTCTAGCACCATCGCAATGTTCACTGTGTGGGTCCTGGTGCACCCTGCAGCCAACAGCATTGCCGCCAGCTCGATTACAAGATGGAGACAATGCTGTAGTCTGTTTCCCAGTAGGCCAGCGGGCGATAACTTAGGTTTCTGCCTGTGACGTAGCAGAAAACCCATAAAAACTCAGCCGGGGAGGTGGTCTCATAGACGGTGGCCACCCTGTTGGGAGTTTGGCAGATGGAGTTTCCGTCTGCCAAACTCATAAAAAAGCCCTATATGTATTGATATTTAGTTTGCCATGATGTGGTAGTGAAAGGTAGTTAATATACCACTGCCAATCGCCCACGGTCAGGTCACCGCCAGTGCAATGACCTACCTCCAGCCCCTATTATGAGTTTCTGCCTGCTGGCCAAGCAGGAAACAGCCGACAACATTGACGCCGGCTCTTAATCGAGCCGGCAGCAATGTTGTGGTGCATAGGGTGCAACAGCACCCATCGTGCTTTTGACTGCTAAAAGACAGTGAAAAGCCTGACAGGGCTGTCCATGGGGACCCCTGCACCCCATCTCCACCAACGGGGCCCCCTGCACCCCATCTCCGCCAGCTTTTAGATGGCAGTGCAACCACCATGTGAAAGCTGGTGGAGAGCGGGGTTGCAATCCCCATGGTGGTGCTGCATTCAGCACTGCACTGGCGTATTAGGACCTCCAGCACTGCCAGTCTCTCCAGTGGCAGGAAACTGGCAGTGCTGATGGTCCCACAGTGGCCGAACTGCCACTGCCATAATGTGGCAGTCTGACCACCGCCGAAGTGGTCAGACCACCACTTTGGCAGCGGTCAGAACACCACTGCAAGTCTAGCGGTCCCTAGGACTGCCAGACTTGTAATGAGACCTATATTTTCCAAGTAGTCTGCCCTCCCCAAAACATACCAAATTGTTGAAATGAGTTGTTAGTTCGTTTCCTTTGTTTTTGGTGACTCTGGGCTCCACACTGTATGTAAAAGATTGGCCTTGTCACATTTCCAAGAAACTTTGCCTTTTTTAAAATGTCAATGAAATGACAGAAAGCTGTGTGTACTTTTCCCATAGAGCTATAGAATGAGGTTTGCCAATCCTCTGCAGCACTGTTAGTTTTTGCTCCTCCTAAGCAATTCACATACCAGTTCCATCTCTCAATTTCAAATCTTAGAACACTTCTGCAACCTGACCTGTTTAGATGCCCAGTCCATATTTCCTCCAAATAATTTAGTAAAGATGCCAATGTTTTCTTAAGTCATGAAAAAATATTCTAACTGTGTAACTACTGTGCAGCAACCATCTGTAAGTGGAGGAAGCACAAAGCTAATGCTGTGATTGTTTAGATTTCAAACTGTAGCTTATCATCAGACTTGTAGTTGCCTGCTAAAGGTATTTTTTCAATGATTCAGCAAATTTCCTGGGAAAAGTGAAAAAGTATTCTTGAGTGTTCATGTCATGATGCATTTTTCAAATAAATGAAATCATTGCTAGTTCAAAGTCAATCACTATTTTCTCAAGTCTTTTGTTATTGTTTTTTGCCTTTATAATTGTTAATAATTCTGTGTGAGTAGATGACTTGTTATTTTGCAGCAACACATATAGCATATAGTAATTTCATAGTAGTATCACATAGAAGAATCTAGTGAATAGTGTAAATTTGGGCAAATTAATGGAATGTTGTTTTGAAAATCCCATCCATCACCAACATGCCACTATTTTCCAAGGTTACCATGTTACACAGAGTTCCAAAATTGTATATTCTCTTTAGAGTGTCATGATTATGGTAAAGAAGAAATGTGTTGTGCATATAGGTTTCCGTTAGCTGTTCAGGTATGTTTATCTCACTAATTTTTTTTGGACTGTGACAATGCACTATTTTTGCTTGCCTTTTTCTACTTATAATTCTTTTTGAGTTAGGGATGGTAGACGTATCTCCGGCAATGTGCATAGAGATGTTTTCAGATAACCCCCCTCAGTCCAGCACCAGAAGGTTCACTGGAAGTGGTATCTAGTGCTTTTTTTATAGTAAGTTTTCCCTAGCTTCAATTTCAGTTGCAGAGTTTCAGTTTGAGATTAGCAACTATGCCCCAGAAATTGGTAGGCAAATAGATGATTACTTCCAGGGGGACTGGGCTCAGCATGGCCAACATTACAATGAAGAAGATACTCCTAATGTTTGAGTTATTGGTTTCCTCCTTTTGAAAGTACACAATTAACTTCATTCAATTCTCCATTTGTAACCCTGCGATGAATATATAGAAAAGAATATATAGAACTTATTTAGAAAAATAAATATTATTTTATTCATTGCAGTTGAGAACAGAAGACCTTATTATGAGTGGAGTGGTCTACATACCGCCACATTACAACCCTGGTGGTCGGACTGCCAGGGAACCACCAGCTCAGCAAGGATCTTGGATCCCGGCAGTCTGGTGGTGGCGGAGATCCTAATCCGCCAGGGCAGCGCTGCAAGCAGCTCTGCCCTAGGGATAACGACCTTGTTCTCTGCCAGCGGTGGTCATGGAGGTAGCACTGCCATCAAAAGGCTGGTGGAGAACAGGTGCAGGGGGCCAAAGGAGGCCCTGCACTGCCCATGCACATGGCATGGGCAGTGCAGGGCCCCCCTGGCCAGCACCCTCACAGTGCTCACTGTCTGCTTTGCAGACAGTCAACATTGTGAAGGTGCTGGTGCATCCTGCAGGTGACAGCATTGCCACTGGCTCGATTATGAGCCGGAGACAATGCTGTAGCCTGTTTCCTGCTAGGCCAGTAAGAAACCCATAAAAGCTCCAGTGGTGGGGTCACCACATAGCCAGCCACCCTGTCAGGAGTTTGGGGGACAGAGTTTTCCATCTGTCAAGCTCATAATGGGGCTCAGATTGTTATCTTTGTAATGTTGCTTACCTTCTGTTGGAATTTAGTTGTACCCTATTTAATTTTCATTTGTGATGATTTTTTCACTCTTTAGATTGTGCTCCATCTGTTAAAATAAAAATAAATTTGTAAAGTTAATTTTGTTAAGAAATGCTTTTATTCTTCAGCTCGTCTTTTGTTGTTGTATCTGTAAATTGGAAAGAATTTTGGGAAGTAGATTAAACAAGTTTATGCAGATGACATGTTTCAGTTTATTAGCATAACTGTTTTTTTAAATCAAATGACTTTTCTATAAGTTGTGCTTAACTTTTTAAGAATTTAATGTGTTGTTCTTCTGTAGTATTTGTTTTTCCTCAAAGGATGTGACCTATCCAGAATTTCTTTTTGATTTGCAAAAATATTTATTAGTTTAAAAAAAATGTCCAGTGATAACTTGTAATTTTGAATCCCTTATTCTGGTAAACTGTCAATTTTAAATAAGTAAATAAGGATGTGTTTTGATACATTGTTAGATAGCGTGATTATTTATTTACCTTTATTTGGAATGTTTTGTGGAGGTTACTTTAGGATTTTAAAGAAAGGTTTCTCTCCATCTAACTGCAACAGAAAAAAGAAATATGAGTTATATTGTGTGTTGTCTGTAATCCTACTCTAAAAGTATATAGTTAATTGTTTGTAAAGCATTACTTTCATTTATATTTGCACTGACCTGAAAAATGTTGGTAGATGGTAGGCTTCAGTAGCATATCTTCTTATCTTCATGGTTGCCTGACAAGTCGTCACAAAACAGTGGCTGTTGTTTGATATATGTTTTTGTCACTTGTAACTGTTTCTATTTTTAAAACATGATTTGTAATGTACATATTGTAGCCTAATAATAAATGACTGAACCATATTTTTATTGTTTGCTCCTTAAAATGTGTGTTTCAACCTTCATTGATGTGAATTGTGAGTGGCATCTTTGCTGGGGCCTATTTTTTGCATTGATCAAATATAATGTTTATGTACTCTTTGTTAAAAATAGAGGCCAGTAAATATTTGCAATAAGAGACTTCGGGGGTTATTCTAACTTTGGAGGAGGTGTTAATCCGTCCCAAAAGTGACGGAAAAGTGACGGATTTACCACCAGCCGTATTACGAGTCCATTATATCCTATGGAACTCGTAATACGGCTGGTGGTATATCCGTCACTTTACCGTCACTTTTGGGACGGATTAACACTCCTCCAAAGTTAGAATAACCCCCTTCATCTTTAAAACACAAATCTGGTTTATTTTCGATTAACTACCTACTGCAAATCAAGCTAAGTATTACTTTCTCTCAATCGTTTGAAACATGCTCATGAACTCTGATTTTTAGTTTCTCATTGCAGTGTTCTGAAATTAGAATGAAAGTGACGTGTTTGTGGCCTATTCTCTGTGCCTTGGTCGTCTTGTGGTAGGAGGAGGGTAATACGTGATTTCTGAATGTCTTTCCTAGTTCTCATTTTAATGGTTATAAAATCAGAGGTTTTCAAAAGAGGGATTCACCTGAAGTCAGTATTCTGTATCTTTCCTTACTAATTTTATATAGTAAAAACCATGACCAAGATTCCAAAGCGTCTTTGAAGCACAGAGTATGATAACCACAATTATAAGTTGCCCAGAGTGGTATTCCCTGTGGTTATATTGCTCCAGACAACTATGTGTGTTCGAGATTGCCTAGAGTGTTCTGGTCTGAAAAGTCCAAACCTGATAATTCCACATAGGGGGTCAATGGAACAATGGGGTTTGTTGGCAGCTGGTGTGCCTAGACCCTTCTTGCCCATTACCTTATCTTGGGGGGGCAGAGAACCTGCTCCCTGGCTGAAGTAAAGCCTAAGCGCATTTTCTTCATGATAAAAGGAATAGGCCTCCAGACATTTACAACCTTTTCCAAGCTGGTGGTAAATATATGCATTTATGAGCCTGTTTCTTCCCCAGGAAAAATGAAAAACACACAGAACACAGAACTGGTCTTGGTTTTCCTGGGTCCACGTGTTATTTCCCATGCCTGGGAAAATACCTGGTAATCACTGTTATCTCACTGGGAGATACTAGCTAGAATCCTACAATGGGGCTCTTATAATAGTGCCTTAGGAAAATGATACATAAAATATATGAGTATTCCCATTTCATACTTTTGAAGGGTAAAGTAAGCATTTAAGTTATCAAGTGAGACCAGTCACCTAGTTCATTCAGTTATTTTACAAAATATTGGTCTAGCCTTAAGCATTCTCTCATAATACTAAGAGGACTGTCTAACAGTGTATGATCACCCTCCTCACTTCATATTAATTTCTGTACATTTCAGTTTCAGACAATGAATTTATTTTGTATTTAGTTTCTATCAACTTTTTTTTCAGAATTTTATACAGTTCCACTATGCAGTCTAATGACAACTTCAGAGCACTACGCATACAATATTTGAAAATGGTATCCAATACTTTGAGGTTAAAATTCATGCAATGATTGGGGATAGAGAGAGGCAAAGTTGAGTCTGCTGATCATGAATTCAGACGTTTTAGGAGTGTCTGATGGGGTATTTTAAGATCACAGGTGGAGCTTACCCACTAAGAATCCAACCTGTGGCAAGGGCGGTGTTAGGATCCCTACAAGCAGCTGCCCTACCTCACCATAACTGATGGCTTATTTTAAAGGGGTTGCCCAAACTAAATATATCCTTTTGCTGGTGATCAAAAAATATGTTATCATAAGCAGAACCCTCCTCAAGTGTAACCCATTGCTGAATCTTGATCTATTTTCTCAGTCAGATCTACGAGTTTTCAACAGTTTCATGAAAATTATACCAATATTTCGGTCCCTTTTTTCTTGGCCTTCCATAAGATGCATTTGTATTTCTGTTATTATTTATCATTCCTTTCAATAGTTTGTTCTTCCTGTTATTTTTTGCCAAATAACCTCTGAGGTGTTTTAATTATTATTATCTTTTTAGCTGAAATATTTCTCTTCATCTAAGGAAAACCCCAGATAGCTTCTCTGCTCCACTGCCATTCTATTCACATTTGATGAAAAATATGATTTGAATTTCTGTATTTAAACAGTTTTGCGATAGTTTTATCACACTTAAGTAAATTTTTTATAATAAAGCAGTTCAATGTGGAACTTTCCTAAATACTAAAAAAATGTCTTCTGTGAAAATGCAGTCAGTTAAAAACAATTTTTCAACTTACTGTTTACCCAAAGCTTAATTTGCAAAATATGTTAGGGCTCATGATTTTCTAGGAGCCTGCCTCTAGAACTTCCAACTGCTGGGGTTGCCAAATGCCAACGGTGCCTTTTTTAAATTCCACATCATGAATTTTTCTCTTGACTACAAATAAAACATGTTCTCTCAGGAATGCAATGGAGGAATATCACTAATCCTGTCAGAACACTGTAAGACTGAAATAACCATAGGCATAACTTACAAAAAAATAGGGCCGAAAACCATTAACCCAACTCCTCACCAACCCCCATTAGAGGAAGTGTTTAATTTTGTGGAGAAATTATAGAAGGTGCAAGTGCTGCAGGAGGAGATTTGAAGGATAAATCCCCATTAGAGGAAAGAAGTACAACTTACCTGGGTTAAAGATTTGTCACCTATTGGTCAAGGAACAAGAGAGAAATTGGGTTGTTGGTTGACTAGGGTGTGAGGCCTGGTCAAGTAGCAACCACAATTCATGACAAGAGAACCATAAATAAACCTGTGCTCACCCTTTGGTAGCTTGGCACTGAGCAGCCGGGCTTAACTTGAAGTCAATGTGTAAAGCATTTGTGCAAAACTTTATACAGTAAAACGGTGAAACACCACACATAAAGGATCGCACACCAAGTTAGAAAAATAGAAATTAATTTCATTTAATAAATAAAACAAGATCAAAATGTCATAAATCTAATCAGTAGAAATAGAGTTATGATTTTTAAAAGATTAAAACTGGATATCGATTCGCGCCAGACCAGGACAAAGTCAAAGTTTCAGGCCGATTGTAATGGAGCATGGACCAGCTAAAGGGACCCAGTTAGGCCCACTGAACAGTACTTTAAATCCTGGTATTAGAGCATTGCGTTGATCTGAGTTTAGATGAATTGTGCAGCCAATGGGGTGCACTGGATTCAAGATCCAGCGATGCTGTGTACTAGATCTTGTTGAGTCGACTTCGAGTATCCCGTTGATGGGACTAGTGATGCAAAGGCCGGTGGAAGGAAGCGTTGTGCAGCTGAGGCAATGTGTTGGTTCTGATGAGTGGTGAAGGTGCAATGGGGAGCTTTGGCATTATCGTCAAGACTGCTGTCAATGTGGGATGCGAGGACCTACCCCCGGAAAGGGTAGCACAGCGGTGGTTTCAAAGGCGATGTGTGAACCCAAAAATGTTCGATATGCCGGCAATGTGAGTCTTCTGTGCCGGGTCAAATCCACGCAGGAGCTGAAATGCATTGGTTCTGCTCAAGGATGCACCCCTCAGCCACGGAGATGCTTTGATTCTGCTCAAGGTTGCTCTGCTTAGTGGAGAGGTTGTGTCGTTTCGCCTATGAAGCACCTGAGGGCCATTTTCCAGGTTCCAGGACAAGAGTGGCACTACTTGCCAGTGTTGACTCACAGATGGTAGGAGCCCAGGTGCAGAAACAGGGTTGTTAGAAGTATTTTGTGGCTCTGGGACTTCAGCTCAGGATCAGGAGGGCAGCCAGCTAGCCCTTGGAGTCACCCTGGGTTCCAGGTTAGAGAAATGCAGGTTCAGTCATTCTCACTCCCAGGCAAGAGTGCAGAATGCAACAGGTCAGCAAGAAGAAGCAGGAGTCCACAAGAGTGTGGTCCAGCAGAGTGGCAAGTCCTTCAGCAGCCAACAGTTCTTCTTCCTGTCAGAGAAACCACAGGTCCAGAAGTGTACAGAAGTGGTGATGTCTGGGGTCCAGTTCTTATACCTAGTGGTGCCTTTGATGTGGGGGAGACTTCAAAGACATGCCTTTGAAATGCACAGATGTTCTGCCATCCTTGTCCTGGCTCCAGACTAAATACAGGGGGTATGTAGTCCTTTGTGTGGGTATAGGGCATAGACTAATCAGGTGTGAGTGAGGCTGTAGTTTGTGTCCTTCTCCTCCATTCCATCAAGTCACACCTAATCTTCCATTTTATGTGGCTGTCTAGGAGGAATACACAAAGCCCAACTGCCAACTATACCCACTCATGTGACCAGAGACAGGCTAACGGCGCCAAATGACTTATGCAAGAAAATGCCAATTTTCAAAAAGTGCCATTTTCAGAATTACAATTAAAGTCCAACTTCACTATAATCTATGATTTTGAATTTTGATTCCAGAACCACAAAACGTGAATGGGTTATCTCTTCCCATTCGGAAATCCATGCTTATAAAACGTAATAAGGTTATTCCAATGTCCACACCAGGAAGTGCAAAACTAAAAAGTACATGTCCTTCTCCTCAAATACATTGCACCCTGCCTGTGGGCTGTCGAGGGTCTACCGTAGGGGTGACTTATATGTAGTAAAAGTGAAACTTTTGGAATGGCAAAAGGTTTGTTTTGCAAGGTGAAAATGGCAGTTCAAAACTTCACACACAGGCTCTGCAATGGCAGACCTGAGACATGTTTAAAGGACTACCTAAGTGGGTGGCACTATCAGTACTACAGGCCCATGAGTACCATTTAATCAACAAACCTGGGTACATGTAGTGTACTTTACTAGGATCTTTCAAGTAAATTAAATATGAAAATTTGATATATGCCAATGTTACCATGTTTTAGGGAAAGAGTACAAACACTTTAGCACTGTCTGACAGTGGTAATGTCTCCAGAATCTTGAGGCCAGAAAAAATAAGGTAATCAAAAGCAGGAGATCTGAAGGCATAAGTTTGGGGAGAATCCCCACAAAGGATGCCAGGTCTAACACACACTGATTTGGAAATGTAATAAATCAAGATTGACAATTCACAATAATAAAAAAGACCATAGGGGACAATAATTCCTTGACTCAGACATCAGCAGCTAAATAAAGGGCACAATTATAAAGATTAAATGTTAGCCCTGAGAGATATCAAGGTAGAAAGATAGATCTGCTCAAGATGATGTAACATGTTTATAGCCACATGTTTCCCTATCCCAATGAAGCCTTGAAGTGATGAAGCCTCCATGAAACTTTGGTATCCTAATTGATATACATTAAACATAAAGAAAGCTGTAAAGTAAGAGTCAGATGAGATACAATCTATGTGATGTGGATAATGTGATTTAAAATGTACCCTACATATTCTGGAAGACTCTCTCTTCCGAGTTCTTTTTAATTGTTAGTAATTGAGTCTGCATCTTTTTATCTGTAGGATGTATATATTATTTTTAAATGTATTCAATTTGTGACATTTGTTTTTTTTTATTAATTTAATTGCTTCATGCTAATAAAGAACATAAAAAGTGACAATTAGTCTTATGAAGTTTTTTGGGGATGCCTAACTATAAGAGAAAAATAGATGAAAGGATGTAATTTTCAGTTTGTGTATACTAGTGCCCAGATATCTACCTTAACCCCTTCTGTGCCGCGGATGTGATGGTTACGTCCTGCGGCACAGTGCTGCTCTGCCCAGGACGTAACCATTACGTCCTTGGCACACAGCCCAGAGGGAGCGCTAGAGCTCCCTCTGTGGGTTTCCCGCCCACCCCCCCCAAGTCAGGGATGGAAGGGGAAGCCCTTCCCCTTCCACCCCCGACACCCACCCACCCCCCCTGTGAAGTCAGCGCGCGAGTGCACGCTGATTGTCACAGAGCCTCCCCCATCGCACTGGAAGCTCAGCTTCCAGCGCGATCGGAAGATAAATGCTTTGCATTTCTCTTCCGATCACGTGGGGGAGGCCGAGACAGGCTTCAAAGGGAAGGAAATGTATTTCCTTCCCTTTGAAGTATCTCTATGCGTTTTGGCAGCCAGATTGAAAGCAATCCGGCTGTCAAAACGCCCACTAGACACCAGGGATGTCTTTTGTAAAAAGGAAATTGGCATAAGGGAGCGACCCCTTGGGCAAAGGTCGCTCCCAGGGGGGGCATTTTTTTTTAAGGCCTTTTTTGCGCCGATCTGCCCCAAGGGGGTGCAGAAACCTCTAGGCACCATGGATAATTTATTTTTGTATTTTGTATTTTTGTTTTTTTTTAGGTGTGGGGAACGACCCCTTAGGCAAGGGTCGCTCCCATAGGGGGCAAATTATATTTAGGCCATTTCTGCCCCCCTTGGGGGCAGATTGGCCTATTTTTATGAGACCAATCTGCCCCCAAGGGGGGCAGAAACCACTAGGCACCGGGGATTTTTTGTTGTTGTTGTTTTACAGATGGAGAGCGACCCCTTTGGCAAGGGTCGCTCCCCTGGAGGGGGAAATTGTATTTAGGCCATTTCTGCCCGCTTTGGGGGTAGATCGGCCGATTTTAGGTCAATCTGCCCACAAGGGGGGCAGAAAGCACTAGGCACCAGGGATCTTTTTTTTGCGCTGTCAGGCAAGGGGAGCGACCCCGTAGGCAAGGGTCGCTCCCTGAAGTGGGGTGGGGGGCACATATATTTTAGGCCATTTCTGCCCCCCCTGGGGGCAGATCAGCCTATTGTTATTAGGTTAGGCCAATATGCCCCTGGGGGGGCTGCAGAAACCTCTAGGCACCAGGGCAAATTTTTTTTTGTGTTTCTTTTTTTTTTAGAGATGGGGAGCGACCCCTTAGGCAAGGGTCGCTCCCCTGGAGGGGCAAATTGTATCTAGGCCATTTCTGCCCGCTTTAGGGGCAGATCGGCCGATTTTAGGTCAATCTGCTCCCAAGGGGAACAGAAACCACTAGGCAGCAGGGATCTTTTTTTTTGCGCTGTCACGCAAGGGGAGCGACCTTGTAGCAAGGGTCGCTCCCCGGGAGGTGCGGGGGGGCAAATTGGTATTAGGCCGATCTGCCCCCAGGGGGGACAGAAACCTCTAGGTGCCAGGGCAATTTTTTTTTTAGGGATGGGGAGTGACCCCCTTTGGCACGGGTCGCTCCCCTGGAGGGGCAAATTGTAGTTAGGCCATTTCTGACCGCTTTGGGGGCAGATCGGCCGATTTTAGGTCACTAGGCACCAGGGATCTTTTTTTTTTTGCGCCGTCACGCAAGGGGAGAGACCCCGTAGGCAAGGGTCACTCCCTGGGGGTGAGGGGAGCAAATTTATTTTAGGCCATTTCTGCCCCCCCTGGTGCCGGCTGAGCTAGAGGCCAAAACACACAGGTAGGCACTTTGCAAAAAACACCTCTGTTTTCTGTGAAAAAATGTGATGTGTCCATGTTGTGTTTTGGGTCATTTCCTTTCATGGGCGCTAGGCCCACCCACACAAGTGAGGTACCATTTTTATTGGGAGACTTGGGGGAACGCTGGGTGGAAGGACATTTGTGGCTCCTCTCAGATTCCAGAACTTTCTGTCACCGAAATGAGAGGGAAAAAGTGTTTTTTTGGCCAAATTTTGAGGTTTGCAAAGGATTCTGGGTAACAGAACCTTGTCAGAGCCCCACAAGTCACCCCATCTTGGATTCCCCTAGGTGTCTAGTTTTCAGAAATGTGCTGGTTTGGTAGGTTTCCCCAGGTGCCGGCTGAGCTAGAGGCCAAAATCCACAGGTAGGCACTGTTTTCTGTGAAAAAATGTGATGTGTCCATGTTGTGGTTTGGGCCATTTACTTTCGTGGGCGCTAGGCCTACCCACACAAGTGAGGTACCATTTTTATCGGGAGACTTGGGGGAACATAGAATAGCAAAACAAGTCTTATTGCCCCTTGTTTTTCTCTACATTTTTTCCTTCCAAATATAAGAGAGTGTGTAAAAAAGACGTCTATTTGAGAAATGCCCTGTAATTCACATGCTAGTATGGGCACCCCGGAATTCAGAGATGTGCAAATAACCACTGCTCCTCAACACCTTATCTTGTGCCCATTTTGGAAATACAAAGGTTTTCTTAATAGCTATTTTTTACTCTTTATATTTCAGCAAATGAATTTCTGTATACACACTATAGAATGAAAACCCAAGGCAGGGTGCAGGTCATTTATTGGCTCTGGGTACCTAGAGTTCTTGATGAACCTACAAGCCCTATATATCCCCGCAACCAGAGGAGTCCAGCAGATGTAATGGTATATTGCTTTAAGAAATTTGACATTGCAGGAAAAAGTTACATAATAAAACGTAGAGAAAAATTGCAGATTTTTTCACCTCAATTTCAATATATATATTTTTTTCAGTTGTTATTTTCTGTAGGAAACCCTTGTAGGATCTACACAAATTACCCCTTGCTGAATTCAGAATTTTGTCTACTTTTCAGTTTCTGGGATCCAGCATTGGTTTCGTGCCCTTTTCTGTCACTGACTGGAAGGAGGCTGAAAGCACCAAAAATCGTAAAAATGGGGTATGTCCCAGTAAAAAGGCAAAATTGTGTTGAAAAATTGGGTTTTCTGATTCAAGTCTGCCTGTTCTGAAAGCTGGGAAGCTGGTGATTTTAGCACTGCAAGTCCTTTGTTGATGCCATTTTCAGGGAAAAAACCACAAGCCTTCTTCTGCAGCCCCTTTTTCCCATTTGTTTTAAAAAAACGAAATTTTCACTGTATTTTGGCTAATTTCTTGCCCTCCTTCTGGGGAACACACAAAGTCTGGGTACCTGTAGAATCCCTAGGATGTTGGAAAAAAAGGACACAAATTTGGCATGGGTAGCTTATGTTAACAAAAAGTTATGAGGGCCTAAGTGCGAACTGCCCCAAATAGCCAAAAAAAGGTCGGCACAGGAAGGGGAAAAGGCCTGGCAGCGAAGGGATTAAGGAAAAGACCAGCCATATTGTGATATCTAATTTTGAGAAGTGCCTGTTTACTATTCCTACTCCACACCCACACCCATTGGGAAAAGGGTTTCTTTTGGAGGGGCCTGGATGCAAATTTTGGGGAGGGTGTAGAATTTTGAGCTCAAATTTACCTTTGTAACTTGAAACTTATATCAGTTGTTAAACATATTTAATTTTAGGGTGTCCAGATTTACTATTATAATGCCATATAATTTTGAGAAGTACAGGTTTATAATTCTAGGTCAAAACCACACCAACTGAGCAAAACCTTTCATGTTGGATTCTAGCCGGGGTGCAGATTTACTATTCTAACTTCAAACCCACACCCAACTGATGAAAGTTTTGAGTTATGAGGAGTAGATGTACTATTACAACTCCAGCCAAAATACCACTGGGGGCAGTGTTCATTCTGTAGCATGCAGATTTAGTATTTTTTATATTTTCATCTTCATTTAATTTAAAATATCTACACTTTTGATACATATATTTTAATCTAATTAAATGCTATTTTTAAAGAAATGTTGTTAGACATTTTAATAGAACATTAAATAACTTTTTACATTTTTTATTTATTGTGAATGGCCATCGTATGCTTTCTCTATAAAAAGACAGAGATCTTATTTTTATTATAGTATCTAAATCTATTTAAATAATGATTGCATATAATCAACTATTATTTAAATAAATATGTAACATATTAAACATATAGAATCAAGTTGTCAAAAACATTTCTCCCTTAGGTCTCTAAACCCTTCATTTCAACCTCAATTAATACATGGGGTGAAGTACCCCTTACCATCCATTATAAGGATATTGTAAGTCACTGAGGGGTTCCATGACCAAAAACCTAGTTCCTTTTAAGGTTATAGAACTCTGAGGTGAGTTGCAATATTCTTATCATGTACAGCAGGGGCTATTTTATCCCTCACAATACATAGTGGCATCATCACCATCCCGATAAACCACTTAAGCCCTTGGTGCAAATCTCTTTCTTATAAAAGGGAGAGCATGTTTGCAAACATGGCCAATTAAAGTAGAATCGCTAATGGAAAATTAAACACACAAAAACGTTGTTAGCTAGTTGTTGAGTAAATATATTAGAAGCAGTAAAATAGAAGTCAGTCTTTTTAAAGGCTCATTTTTTCCCCATAATTTCCTAAGGGGTGCAAAAACATAAACATGTTTCCATAAATATATAATTTCTACTTGCAACTGTAGAGTCAAAAATAAAAAACAGAGCAGAAGAAAGAAATCAACATCTTTTGTCTGTTGCTTTAAATAGCTGACCTGCCTTTCACCTTGGCTTCTGGCTATGGCATCAAGCATTGTGAAATTAGAATTCAACTGGGATAGGTTATTACAGGTGACATCTGACAAAAACGGTGACTAAGGGCCAGATTTAAAGAAAAGTGGTGCCGTGCGGTGCTGCACCAAAATTGACAGTGCTGCGTCACTTTAAAAATGCAGGAATGCACCATATATAAGGGACTACGTTGCCCCCCTACGTTTCCCCCTGTGCTGGCACTAAATTTAGCTATCAGTGCCAACGCAGGCATCCTTGCACCATCGTGGAAGGATGTCTATGTTGAGGGGTGGTAATTGTTTATGTGCTGTAAGGTGTCCCTTCCTGCACATAAACAATCACTAATGGCACTTTGGCACTTCTGTATGTGCTGCACAATGCAGCACACACAGAAGTGCCAAAGCGTCATTTTCAAATGATTTTTTATGAGCAGGAAGGGACACCTTCTCGTCATTTCTGGCATTTTGCTTGTTCTATGCATATGGCAGAATGCAGCATGCATAGAAAAAGCAAAAAACGAGGAGGAATAAAAGTATTCCTCCTCATTGCGCCCTGGTAACACCACCCCTGGGGGTGGCATTAGATTTTGGCACTGCCTCAGGTTTACGAAATTTCATGAATCTGAGGCAGCCTCAAAATCCAACGGGTGTTGCTGTGGCACTCCCACAGCAACACACATTACATGCCCCTTCCACGCACATTACTGCGTGGGAAGGGGCCGTATTTACAAGGTGGAGTTAAGCCACAAAATGTGGCTTAACTCCACCTTGTAAATACGGCGCTGTGCTTAGTGCCACAGGAGTGTCACAAAAAGTGACACTCCTGTGGCGCTAGGGGCATATAAAAACAGCCCTAAGTGTGTCAGAAGTCACAGATTATAAAGAAATTTGAGAAAGGCCTTTATACAGGGTTTACAGGATCCTATGTATTATAAAAGCACACTAGCTAAGGGTTTTATGTTATTCAAAATTAGACATTTTAGTTTTGTTTATAGAAAAAAATCCCAATGAGTAAGTGAAAAATAATAACACATTACAAAATTGCTTAAAACTCAAAAGATGTTTATACACAGCTTTAAAAATAAAAAAACACCACACATAAAATTAAGACCAAAAATGCAAGACAAGCATTATATTACATACATCGATATTAGAGTGAACAATATTACACACATCAATAATTTTTCCGGCAGTATACAACTGATATCCTTAACTTGGAAATGATGAGTCGATATTAACAGAGAGAAAAACAGTCTTTTACAAAGATCCGCGTGAGACATTGTAGGGCAATGAGGGGGTCAAACATATCATTGGATCAGAACACCTGCGCATTTGAACCGATGCGTATGGCCCATACACATGCATACAAATACAGTGTGAACATAGTGGGTTGCCAAGATGTCAGTCTATTTCAATGTTAGTAGGAGCCGTATGCCATGTAAAAACAGCACATGGGAGTCCGAGGTGTGCACCTGAGTAAGGTGGGACCTTTTAGATTTTTAGACAGGCACAAATGACTTTAGACATTTAACTGAGCTGTCCGAAAGCCTCTCTGTTTCATTTTAGTCATGTGCCATCAAATTTCTTTTTGCTCTGGCACCATCCACACATCGGTCCAAACCGTATTCACACCATGGTTTTTAGGGGCTGCTTTCGTCCTGTGGCACTGGCGTCTTTAGTCTGCTGTCATGGACTATAGCTTTCCCTTCATTATGTTGCCAGTCACGCTAGAATCAATATACCTGTCCACAGAATTTCTCCTCTTCTCACTTAATCAACAGCTTGCGCTGACACAGCTTTAGGAGAAAAGGCAGATTTTTAAAACAGATTCCTATCCCCTAAACGTTGTCGATTTTGCTGTCTTTGTTCTGTAGCATCTCATTGCTAGTTTTGAATGACCTTGTGAGCAATCGAGTTTTCCCTCCAGGTTAAACATTTTAGTGCTGCATTTGGCATTACAGTACAAATGAAAAATTCAGCTAAGGTTGCAAATGAAACATTACACCCGTTGCTCACACTACAGTATTTGACATAAAATGAATTACTAAAGTTAATCATGAATATGCTTGAATTTATCTTAATTGTGGAGCAATTTAGTAATGTTTAAGCCAGTTGGATTTCAAAGTAATTCTATCCAATGCCTGAAAATAAATTCATAACTTTTAAATCACATTTCTTTGTGATTGCACCTAACCCATCTCTGGAAGGAAGGGTAAATGTGAGTTTTAATAGTGTAAATCCATACTCAAAAGCATGTTCAGGAGTCCTGGAACCCTGCTACGTCTTGAAGAGGTCTGAATTCCATATATGAATGTACAGGGAATCTAAATGGAAATTATTTATGTAAATAATGATTAGCCACACATCTCAAGCAGATGCACTTGTTAACTGTTGTGTGACCCATTGTATGCATTTCAAAATTAAAGCCTCTTTTTTGATGTAGGTAATGTGAGGTGAGTGGGAAGAGGATTCTGGGCAGACCTTGCACTGGTATCTGTGCCTATAGTAAGGGGCTTCTCTTCAAGCTCCCATTCCCTGACTGCAAACTTGAAACATTATCATACATTAGTTAGAAACCATTCGATTGAGTAAAACATGATGGTTAAGGACATTGTTAGAGTGATAGTGTAATAGTGACAACATAGAATTGATATTCATAATTCTCATCCAAATGTACTCCTAATGAGATCTTAATCCCTACCAATATAGGAAGGTTCATGATTTGTTAACAATTCCACCTGCAGGAGAATAAGTAATAAATATAATATGATTTCCAATAGTCCAAGAACTATCCACTGTGGGCCGATAAGTGAATTGTCTTCTTGTGAAATCACACTTTTTTTTTTTTCCAAACTTTTTTTGGGGGCTTCCACCATGCTTTATCTCTTTGCTTACTTTTTACCTGTCTAGGTATGCTGCCTTTCACTGGACTCTACAGTTCAGTTGGGGAAGAGCAGCCACCAATGTAGGCAAACCCCATGCAAGCAATGTAGGGCAGCATTGTGCTGTGCCTAGAAATAAAAGTATTCAACGTCTGCAGCTTGCACATTTTTTAAGAGTGTATTATGATGCCTCTCACTCACATATTACTTATTAATATGAAGCCAACAAGATCTATGTATGTGGCATTATTATAGCTCAAATCTATCCAAAAGGCAGAGGAATACTGTACAGAGAAGCGTAAAGGCACTCAGTGATAGGAGAGGTAGCTGGTTTGTGGACTGTTATTGCATTGTAATATAGCATTTCTTAAAGAGGTTATCTTCAACTCTTTCCTAAATTGGAGCAGTTTTGGGGCAGCCCTGTTGTGTAAGGGATTTTGTTCCAATCCTAGATGCATTGATGAAAGGGGCCTACTGCCTTGCTCTTTGAGTCTTTACACTTCTGAGTCTGTAATCTGATGGTATCCTGTCTGTGTGTAAGCTGAGAACCACCAGGGATGGTGAACCTGTCTTTGACATAGGTGGGGGTGCCGAGTCTGATGGCTTTGTAAATGATGCAGCTGCTTTTGAAGATGGTGCATGCCAGCTATGGGATCTAATGGTGTTCCATCATGATGTGGGGATTTGGCCACAATTCTCCAGGCCCTGGATGAGATCTACTACAACATGCATGATACCCTTAATCAGTGCCAATATGGAGTCTGGGAGGCACTGGAACAATGAATAAACATCATCCACATACAAGAGTACAAGGACTTGAACATCAGTTCTGAAGTCACTTCCTGGAAGAAAGAGTTTTGCTTTCTTTAGAAGAGAAAGCTGGTACCCCACTATCTTTGTCAATGTGTTCACAGGGTAGGGGGGTGACATTGGTGTGCAAATATCGTGGCATTCACTTAAAGTTGGGAAAGATGTCAAAGTTCATGTCATTAACCCCTTAACTTCTTGGCCAAAGAAATTAGCCATAATACAGCTAACATTTTGCACAAAATGTAGGGAAAGACAAGGGGTAATAACACTTGTTCTGCTATTCTGTATCCCCCCCAAGTCTTCCGATAAAAATGGTGCCTCACCTGTGTGGGTAGGCCTAATGCCTGAGACAAGAAACGCAACATGGACACATCACATCTTTACATTGAAATCTGACGTGTTTTTTGGAAAGTGCCTAGCTGTGGATTTTGGCCTCTAGCTCAGCTGGCACCTAGGGAATCCTACCAAACCTGTGCATGTTTGAAGACTAAACACCTTGGGGGAATCCAGAATGGGGTGACTTGTGGGGCTCTGACCACGTTCTGTTACCCAGAATCCTTTGCAAACCTCAAAATTTGACAAAAACAAATCACTTTTCCCTCAGATTTTGGTGCTGCAAAGTTCTGGAATCTGAGAGGAGCTGCAAACTTGTTTTCACCCAGCATTCCCCCAAGTCTCCCAATAAAAATTGTACCTCACTTGTGTGGGTCGGCCTAGTGCCCGCGACGGGGAAATGCTCCAAAACACAACATGAACACATCATATTTTCCCAAAGAAAACTAACCTGTTTTATGCAAAGTGCCTAGCTGTGGTCTTAGGCCTCTACCTCAGCTGGCACCTAGGGAAACCTAGCAAACATATACATGTTTGAAAACTAGACATCTAGGGGAATTCAGAATGTGGTGTCTTTTGGGGCTCTCACTAGGTTCTGTTACCCAGAATCCTTTGCAAACCTCAAAATGTATCAAAAAACACTTTTTCCTCACATTTCGGGGACGGAAAGTTCTGGAATCTGAGAGGAGTCACAAACTTCCTTCCACACAGCATTTCCCCAAGTCTCCAGATAAAAATGGTACCTCAATTGTGTGGGTAGGCCTAGTGCCCGCGACAGGAAACGCACCACAACGCAACATGGATACATCACATTTTTACATTGAAAACTGCTGTGTTTTTTGGAAAGTGCCTAGATGTGGATTTTGGTCTCTAGCTCAGCCGGTACCTAGGAAAACCTACCAAACCTCTGCATTTTTTAAAACTAGACACCTTGGGGTAACATGTGGAACTCTCACCAGGTTCTGTTACCCAGAATCCTTAGCAAACCTCAACATTTGGCAAAAAAACACTTTTCCCTCAGATTTCGGTGATGCAAAGTTATGGAATCTTAGAGGAGCTGCAGACTTCCTTCCTTCCACACAGCATTCCCCCAAGTCTCCCGTTAAAAAATGTACCTCACTTGTGTTGGTATGGCTTAGTGCCCGTGACAGGAATAGATCACGCCACGGTCAATGTTGATCCTTACCTGAGGGCAACTGTTGACCCTGGGGTGATCTCTTCCTGACACAGGCACTAGGCACTCAAGTGGGGTAGCGTTTTGATCAGGACAGGTGGGGAAACACTGGGTGGTAGGAATTGTGTGGATCTCAGCATATTCCTGTAGTTTGTGTGACAGAAATGCAAGAAAAAAATGAGTTTTTATTCAACATTTCACATTTGCAGGGTATTCTGGGTAAGAAAACTTTGGAGAATCCACACAAGTCACACCTCTGTGGACTCCCCCGGATGTCTAGTTTCCAGAAATGTCTGGGTTTGGTAGGTTTTCCTATAAGACCACCAAACCCAGGACCAAAAACGCAGGCGTCTTCCTTACAAGGTTGTTTTGTGATAGATAATTTTGATGTCTCCACAATACTATTCGGGCGGTGGAAATTGGGGCTGAACTAAATTGGGGAGCTCCCAAAAGAGCACTATCTCTGTGCTTGCCACCGCATGTACCTGTTCTCTGGGTTGGGCTAACCCGCTATTATCCCGCTGCACAGACTGTGCTTGTGAAGGAACAGCAGGATTGTCCTAATCACCTCACTCATAATCAATGGAAGAGGAGTTATTGAATGGGACTCCTCCGACTGAAAAACCACTCCCAGAGTCTGTGCCATTGACCTATCCCTCAGATGCTGTCTCAGTATCTGCTGTCTCAGTCTCTGATCCTATGTCAGAGCTGTCCTCTATAAACTGAGTGAGGGCTTAAGCAGCAGTCATCCAACTTGATGCCATCTCTGCTGCTGGCTAAACTGTTGCTCTAAAACAATAGCCCACAGTCACAAAATTGTTGGTGGGTGTGTGTGTGTGATGCGTGCAACAGTAGAGGTCACTTTACCTTCGCTTCTTCCCTCAATTAGCACGTTCTTTCAAGAAACTGAAAAAAAGACACACTATTACTTCACTTTGTCACATACCAATCGTCACAGTCTCTAGTGTCTCTAACACCCAGTCCAATAATCATTATTAGTGCTCCCACGACCTCCAACACCAATTCCCTCACTACCACCCAACAAAAGTGCCTTTCTTCTCTCCTTAGCCCCCCGCACATACATTTATTTTTATTATAGCGCAGGTAATTGCTCACTTTACTAATGTACTCCGATATTTACATAAAGTACAGATTTGATCTTTGCAGTAGGCCTATAAATCGTCTGTGCTACTTTTTGGCATCAAAACTGCCACTAGACAAAAGTCAGATCCTTTTGTAGCAGAAACTTAATCACAAGACTTGCTTGACTTTTTTATTGCTGCCTAAAAGCTACAGCTGAAACACGTCAGTTGAAGTATGTGCATTGCTTTGAAGACGCAAGCTGCAATTGCAAGACAAGATTATATAGATCGCAGCCCCAAGGGAAACCACACTTGCGTTGACAAAAGTGATCCCTATATATGTTGCGCTCTCTCTCTCTCTCTCTCTCTCTCTCTCTCTCTACATATACATATCTATGGCCCTCATTCTGACCCTGGCGGTCGGTGATAATGCGGCGGCCAAGCCGCCAACAGGCCGGCGGTCCAAAATATGCAATTCTGACCCTGGCGGGAACCGCCAACACAGCCCGCCGCATTAACACTCCGCCCGCCACGGCGGAACAAACAAACAGCGCGGCGGTCCCCGCCAACAGCCAGGCGGCAGACAACGTACCGCCCACCCTATCACGACCCACCAATCCGCCACCTTTTCGGGGGCGGGAGCACCGCCGATAAAGACACGGCGGAAACAGACTACGAACGGGAAAACGCTCACCTCTACGCACTCCACGCGAGATTCCGGCAGTATGGAACCCGAGTTGCAGGTCATCCCCGCACTCCTATACCTGCTCCTGTACCAGGAGCACGCCCGGCGGCGCGGAAGACATCGGTGAGTACTGCACCTACGACACAGGGGAGGGAAAAGATTACCGGCACACACCCACCCACCCACACCCACTACAACACACACATCAATGCATTCCCACAGATCACTGTCACAACCCACAAACCCCCCCCTCCGAAATAATGCAAAGACCAAAAGAAGAGATCATAAACGGGCAGATATATTGAAATATGGACACCAGTAATCCCAATAAATAAATAAACTATGTACAAAATATATACAGCTACTAAATGTAGTCCAACCACTGTCCGTGGACCACAGGGGTCCTGTGCAAAGGGGCAAGGCCCAGTCCCACGACAAGAACTCCACGGAGAGAACACTGCAGGGGCATCAGAAAGAAAATAGGACAGGCACCTCAGGGGGAAGGGAAGGGGGGGCACCTCAGCCACTTGAGTACACGACGCCAGATCCACGAAGAGACTCCATGACCACTGGCCCATCCTGGGGAGAGCAAAGCCACAGTCCATACAGTCCATACAGTGGGTGGCCTGCCCACTGGGCCATCCTGGGGAGTGCAAAGCCACAGTCCATACAGTCCATACAGTGGGTGGCCTGCCCACTGGGCCATCCTGGGGAGAGCAAAGCCACAGTCCATACAGTCCATACAGTGGGTGGCCTGCCCACTGGGCCATCCTGGGGAGAGCAAAGCCACAGTCCATACAGTCCATACAGTGGGTGGCCTGCCCACTGGGCCATCCTGGGGAGTGCAAAGCCACAGTCCATACAGTCCATACAGTGGGTGGCCTGCCCACTGGGCCATCCTGGGGAGAGCAAAGCCACAGTCCATACAGTCCATACAGTGGGTGGCCTGCCCACTGGGCCATCCTGGGGAGAGCAAAGCCACAGTCCAAACAGTCCATAACAGACTCCACTGCCACTGGAGGAGGCATGTTGGCCAGAGGACATCCTGCAGCCCTGCCCGAGACAGATCCTGCCCTGCCACATCTGCCAAAGGGCCAGCGGTTCTTGCCTGGAAGGGCCCAGTTCAGCGCTTCTTGCCTTGAAGGGCCCAGTTCAGCGCTTCTTGCCTTGAAGGGCCCAGTTCAGCGCTTCTTGCCTTGAAGGGCCCAGTTCAGCGGGTCTTGCCTTGAAGGGCCCACTTCAGCGGTTCTTGCCTTGAAGGGCCCAGTTCAGCGGGTCTTGCCTTGAAGGGCCCAGTTCAGCGGTTCTTGAGACGGCGGGGCCCAGTTCAGCGGTTCTTGAGACGGCGGGGCCCAGTTCAGCGGTGCTTGAGACGGCGGGCCCAGTTCAGCGGTGCTTGAGACGGCGGGGCCCAGTTCAGCGGTCCTTGAGACGGCGGGGCCCAGTTCAGCGGTGCTTGAGACGGCGGGGCCCAGTTCAGCGGTTCTTGAGACGGCGGGGCCCAGTTCAGCGGTGCTTGAGACGGCGGGGCCCAGTTCAGCGGTGCTTGAGACGGCGGGGCCCAGTTCAGCGGTGCTTGAGACGGCGGGGCCCAGTTCAGCGGTGCTTGAGACGGCGGGGCCCAGTTCAGCGGTTCTTGAGATGGCGGGGCCCAGTTCAGCGGTTCTTGACACGGCGGGGCCCAGTTCAGCGGTGCTGGAGACGGCGGGGCCCAGTTCAGCGGTTCTTGAGACGGCGGCCGGTCTATGGCCAACTGCTCATTGCCTGGTGGTGCCCTCCTGGGCAGCGGGGATGGTGCTCCTTCAATGCCCACCTGGGCTGTGGGTGGTGGGGCCCTCCTGGCCAGCTGGGCTGGGTCCTCCCTGGCCAGCGGCTATGGGGGTGGTGGGCTCCTCCTGGGCAGCAGGCCTGCAGCCTGACCTCTCCGACTTGCTGCCCTTGCCCTCCTTAGTCGGGAGTCTGTGGCCCTTTCCTCCCTTTGGAGCTGTGGCTGGTGACTGTGTCTGGGTGGTGTCCGGGGGGGATGTAGAAGCCGGGCTCCTGCGGCGCCCCTTCCGCCTTCTGCTCCTCTTCCCAGGGGGTGGGCTGGCTGTCCCCTTGCTGCTGGGCGAAGATCCAGACATGCGGGCTGGTGGGCTCCAATACCCATGCACCCTTGTCAAGGGGGCTGCAGGGTTGGTGGTGGCTGAGGTGCTCTTCTTACCCCGACGAGAAGGAGGGGGGGGCTCAGGGTCAGGAAAGAAGTTAGCAGTGGCGAGGAAGAGTTTCTTGGGACAATGGAGAGTGGTAGGTACAGTGGGAATGGGAGTGGAGGGAGAGGATGTGGTTGTAGGTGAGTCACGTTTGCTGTCTTTGGGTGCAGGTGCAGGAGGGATAGGCTGTCGTGAGGTGGATGGCTGTTGGGTGGGTGGGTGGCTGCGTTTGTGTGGTGTGGAAGAGGGGGTGACAGACACAGTGGGAGAGGACACAGGGGACGTGTAAATGGCAGTGGGGGTGGTGACTGCACGTGTGCGGACTGGACTGGAGGGTGTGCTGGTGATGGAAACACTGGCTGATGGTGAGGTGAATGGAGGTGTGAGTGTAGACGTCACAGGGAGGGAGGAGGGAGACGAAGAGGTGGGGGTCACAGAGGTGGTAGTGACTGTTGGCATGTCTGCATCGGAATGTTGCGTGTGTGAATGTCTGCGTGATCTGTGGTGCTTATGTTTGGATGAGCTTCTCTTGGGTGTTGAGGTGTGTGCAGGCTGGTCTGATGGTGTGGGTGGGACAGGCAGAGGAACAGGAGACTGGGAGGAGGGAGTTAGTAGAGGGAGGCAGGAGACAGGGACAATGGCTGCCGTCAGTGCTGAGGCCAGAGCCTGGAACGATCGCTGATGGGCAGCCTGACCCGAATGAATGCCCTCCAGGTACGCATTGCTGCGATGAACCTCCCTCTCCACCCCCTGGATGGCATTCAAAAGGGTAGTCTGCCCACCAATGAGCGTTCGGAGGAGGTCAATGACCTCCTCACTGAGGGCAGCGGGGGTAACAGGGGCAGGGCCTGAGGTGCCTGGGGCGAAGGAGATGCCCGGCTTCCTGGCAGAGCGGGCACGGGGCGAACGTTGAGGGGCTGCTGGGAGGGCGGTGATGGTGCGCTGGGTGGCGGCTGTACCTGTAATGGCGGGGGGCACGGATGGTGCCACCCCCGCAAGGGAGCTCCCTTCCGAGGACGTGTCCGTGTCACTGCAGGGTCCAGTCGTCCCCGTTGTGGAGCTCCCCTCGCCCTCCGTCTCACTGGTCCAGTCAGACTCTGTGGCATGGCCCTCCTGGGCCATGTGAGATGCAGCTCCCTCCTGCCCCGATGCCACTTCTCCTCCGCCTGATGATGCTGATGCACACAAGCACAGAAAGACAAACAAAAAGGGGGGGGAGAGAGAAATAAAGGGATATTGAGTACATGGATCTCCGGTACAGTTAGCGGACATGACAGACACAGATGCCCCCTGCACTAAGTTGCGCACTTGGGGTCCGCTACGCATTCCGTGGAACATGCCCTACACGCCTAGAGTTGACAACTGCACCCATGGATGACATGGACCAGGGATGGCTGTACTGACACACTACTGAGGGTGTTGGCTGGGGACACAGGGGCTTACGGGGGTGCCCAGCCTACAGATATCGCCCTGGCCTAGGGGGACCCACAGCCCTCCTCCCCCACCCAGACACCTCCACTGCGCGACAACAGAGTAGATAATGCTTGGACTCACCCCCTTGTGTCTGCTGTGCTGCCCTCACGCGCCCATCCAAATCAGGGTAGGCCACCGCCAGGATCCGGAACATCAGGGGGGTCAGTTGACGGCAGGCACCCCGCCTACGTTGGGAGGCCATCCCCAGCAGAGACTCAGCGGTCTTCTTGGTCCCGCGGCGGATGTCCTCCCACCTCTTGCGGCAGTGGGTGCCCCGTCGATGGTGGACCCCCAGGGTCCGGACTTCCTTGGCGATGGCACGCCAAATCCCGATCTTCTCATGGGCGCGGACCTATGTGACACGTACAGGGAGGGAGAAATACCACGTTCAAGTTTGTCTGCATTTTCGTTGCCAGTGGGCCAACGCCCCCCATCCCCGCCAGGCCCCCCGCCAGCCCCAACATGCCCCCCATCCCCGCCAGGCCCCCCGCCAGGCCCTCCGCCAGCCCCAACATGCCCCCCATCCCCGCCAGGCCCCCCGCCAGGCCCCCCGCCAGCCCCAACATGCCCCCCATCCCCGCCAGGCCCCCCGCCAGGCCTCCCGCCAGCCCCAACATGCCCCCCATCCCCGCCAGGCCCCCCGCCAGCCCCAACATGCCCCCCATCCCCGCCAGGCCCCCCGCCAGGCCTCCCGCCAGCCCCAACATGCCCCCCATCCCCGCCAGGCCCCCCGCCAGCCCCAACATGCCCCCCATCCCCGCCAGGCCCCCCGCCAGGCCTCCCGCCAGCCCCAACATGCCCCCCATCCCCGCCAGGCCCCCCGCCAGGCTTCCCGCCAGCCCCAACATGCCCCCCATCCCCGCCAGGCCCCCCGCCAGGCCCCCAAGCCAGCCAGTGGCCCCAAATCCAGATTGAATTAAACTCACTTGTTGGTCTGGAGGACCGTAGAGTAGCGCATACTGGGGGAGGACCCCATCCACAAGTTTCTCCAACTCCTCTCCAGTGAAGGCAGGGGCCCTTTCCCCAGGCGCAGCAGCCATTGTCCCTTCCAGACCGAGGTCACAGCAACACTTGCAGTATAGGTCCTCTCCTGTGAAAGTTCAAGTCGCAAGTGGATAAGTAGATAGAAAATGGCGGTCACGTCCGCGGCGGTGCGTACCGCGGCGGTGCGTACCGCCAACGCCGGCGCCCTTCGCCATTGGCTCCTGAAACCCATAGGCTTCAATGTTAACCAATGCGGCTTCGCGCCGCGGTCTTCGCCCGCCGCCCGCCGCGGTGTGCCACGCCAGCGCATTGACCTCACATCCCATTGTCACACTTCACAGGTCAGGCAGCCGCCATTTCGAGGGTCCACATGGCTCAATTTCAACTGCGTCACACAGGCCTAGGCCTTGCATAGCCACTCAGACACGCCCTTCACTGCATAGAGAATCGTTTACTGTGCTAGCTGTGAGTACGTACCTGTGGGTTGCTTGACTGTGTGCTCCATGTTGTCCTTCCTAGGCACCGTCCGCTGGGTTTGGCGAGGAGACGGATGAATCCTCCCGTGTACCGACCGCTGGTGGACCTGTCGACAATGGAAGAACGCCACATTATCCTGACCTACCGTCTTAACCGTGCCACTATACATGAACTGTGTGCCCAGCTGGAGCCCGACCTGATGTCCCCCATCCGCCAGCCCACAGGGATTCCCCCTCTGGTGCAGGTCCTGTCAGTACTCCATTTCTTGGCAAGTGGGTCATTTCAGACAACAGTGGGAATTGCTTCTGGGATGTCTCAGCCCATGTTTTCGAAGGTGTTATCCAGAGTGTTGTCTGCCCTGATGAAATACGTGAGGAGCTACATCATTTTCCCTGAGGTGGGCGAATTGGCTGCAGTGAAGGGTGATTTCTATGCCCTTGGACATATTCCCAACGTCATTGGTGCCATTGATGGGACCCATGTGGCTTTGGTTCCCCCAAGAGACAGGGAGCAGGTGTACAGGAACAGAAAAAGTTACCATTCCATGAACATCCAGGTGGTGTGTTTGGCTGACCAGTACATCTCGCATGTAAATGCCAAATTCCCAGGGTCAGTGCATGACGCCTACATCCTGAGGAATAGCAGCATCCCTTACGTGATGGAACAGCTAGAGAGACACCGTGTATGGCTATTGGGGGACTCTGGGTACCCCAACCTGTCGTGGCTACTGACCCCAGTAAGGAATCCCCGGACCAGGGCAGAGGAACGGTACAATGAGGCCCATGGGCGTACTAGGAGGGTGATCGAACGCACCTTTGGCCTCCTAAAGGCCAGGTTTAGGTGCCTGCATATGACAGGTGGATCCCTAATGTACTCACCTAAGAAGGTGTGTCACATCATCGTGGCCTGCTGCATGCTTCACAACCTGGCTTTGCGCGGCCAGGTGCCTTTCCTGCAGGAGGATGGTCGAGACGGTGGTGTTGTGGCAGCGGTGGAACCTGTGGAGAGTGACGAGGAGGAAGACGACGGGGCTGAAACAGACAACAGGGACAGAATCATTGAACAGTACTTCCAATAGGACACAGGTAACAATTCAAAGATAATTTAGTAAATCTGAACTACTCTCCTGCATCTCTGCTGCCTGTCTATTTGCCCCAGTGCATGATGACTGAGTTGTGGCTTTTCCCTCCCTATTTCAGATCTGGGGTCCCCACTACGAGTCCTGTGCTTCGTTTCCCCATGGACTACAGCTTTGTGGCAGCTGTTTGTTGACTTCACTATGTACAAGGACATATTTGCACTGTCATGTCAATTACAATATTTTGAAATCACAGCCAGACTCCAGATAGTTTTGTGCAAAATAGGTGTTTATTTAAGTGCTCAAAATGGGATGGGTGGTTTCAAGTGGGTGGGGGCTATGGTGAAGGAATGTCCATGGCAGAGTCCAGAGTAACAGTCACACAGGTGCATTGTCCAGAGGCCTGTGGAGAGATGGAGCATGGGCAGTTCAAGGATGGACAGGGTGACAATGTGGGACAGTGGGATGACATCAGGTGGTATCCTTTGCTGGCGGGGGTCTTGACATCCTACTCTGTCTTCTTGCGAGATCTCAGGGCCCTCTTGTGGGGTGGTTCTTCTCCTGCAGGAGGTGGGGGTCTGGTGGGCTGCTGCTGTGCGGGGGCCTCCTGTCCACTAGCGCCGGCGGAGGTGGTTGGCTGTTCTTGGTCCAGGCTAGTGGCAGGGGCCCTTTGGTGTTGTTGAGTGTCCGTCCTGGTGTTGATGAGGTCCTGCAGCAGCCCGACCATGGTAACCAGGGTGGAGGTGAGGGCTCTGATGTCCTCCCTGTACCCCCGATAGTGTTCCTCCTGCAGTACCTGGATCTCCTGGAACCGGGCCAGTACCGTCGCCATCGTCTCCTGGGAGCGGTTGTATGCTCCCATGATGGTGGTGAGGGCCTCGTGGAGAGTGGGTTCCCTGGGCCCGTCCCCCCCCTGTCGCACAGCTGCCCTCCGAGTTGCCCTGTTTCCCTGGGCCTCTGCCCCCTGGCCGGTGTGCCCACTACCACTGCCCCCAGGTCCCTGTTGTTGTTGGGGTGGTGGGTTATCCTGGGTGCCCTGTAGTGGTAGACACACCGCAGATTGACGCGCCCTGGAGACAGAGGCATGGGCCCGCTGGGTGGGAGCTGTGCTGGTGTTCCCAGAGGGGTTTGGGTCTGTAGTGGCCTGGGCCTGTGTGAGGGGAACCGACTGTCCAGAGGTCTCCGATGGTCCGGGCTGGTCATCGGTGTCCAGGTCGACAGAGCTGCTGTCATCGCTGACGGCCTCTTGGGTGGGGGGTGTGGAGAATTCTGGGCCCTCCGCGGCGGTGTGTTGACGGTCGGGTCCTGCAGGGGTATAGAGGTATGGTTATAGTTTCAATGTGTGGCATATGAGTGTATCTGTGGGTTCCCGTGTCCCCAAGTGCTGGCATTCGTGTGTGGGGGCTTTGGTGAGGGTGGCTTGTGGGGGGGATGTGTATATGCATTGGGCATGCTTTGGTGATGGGTGTCCATGCTTAGTGGACGCATGCAGGCCTAGGTTTTTGGATGTGTGGGTTGTGATGGTGAGACATTGGCAGGGAATAGGTGTGCTGGGGGTGGGGGTGAGGATGGTGGTGGGGTTGAGGATGGTGGTGGGGGGGAGGGTGGGGGTGAGGATGGGGGTGGGGGTGAGGGTGGGGTTCGAGGATGGGGGTGAGGGTTGGGGTATGATTTGGCATGCAGGTGGGGGGGAAGCAGTAGTGAAGCTTCAACTTACCAGTATCCATTCCTCCGCCGACTCCTGCGAGGCCGTCAGGATGCAGGATGTTCAAGACTTCCTCCTCCCATGTTGTAAATTGTGGGGGTTGAGGTGGGGGTCCTCCGCCAGTCTTCTGCACGGCGATGTTGTGCCTGGATACCATGGAATGCACCTTCCCCCGTAGGTCGTTCCATCGCTTCCTGATGTCTTCCCGATTTCTGGGGTGCTGTCCCACAGCGTTGACCCTGTCGACAATCCTCTGCCATAGCTCCGTCCTCCTGTCAATGCTGGTGTATTGGATCTGTGTGCCGAACAGCTGGGGCTCTACCCGAACGATTTCCTCCACCATGACCCTGAGTTCTTCGTCTGAGAAGCGGGGGTGTCTTTGGGGTGCCATGGGGTGGTGTGTATGATGTGTGGGGTGGAGTATGTGTAGTTAAGTGTGTTGAGTGTGGTGGTGTGTGTTGTTTTGTGTGTGGATATTGTGTGGGTGATGGTGTTGAGTGGCTGTGGCTGCTAGTTTGTGGATGGTGGTGTCTCGCTCTGGCCTTCTTTCAGAATTTTTGGTCGTAGGGGTTTGTGGGTGATGTGGGTGTGTGTTTTATATTGTATTGTGTGTGTGGGAGTGGTGTGTGTATGTGTATCAGGTGTGTGGAATTCAAATCGGCCAATGTGGCTGAGTTTTGTTCGTTTGTGTGTATTCTGACCGCGGCGGTGTGTCCCGCCAATGGAATACCGCGTTTGAAAGACCGCCGCGTGGATTCGTGGGTCGTAATGGCATGGGCGTATTTCTGTTGGCGTGACGGTGGAGGTTTTGTCACCTCCACTTTTCCGCCGACCGCTGGTCTGGCGGTCTGTTGTGGCTGTCGGATTTTCGGAGGTTTGCCTGCTGCGGGTCAGAATGACCGTGGCGGGTTTCCGCGACCGCGGCGGGATTATGGAGGATTTCTGACCGGCGGTAGGCGCCTTTTACCGCCGAGGTCAGAATGACCACCTATATCTATATATGTAGATCTATATATAGACATTTATATATATGTATATATATATATATATATATATACATATCTATATATAGATATATCTATCTATGTAGATAGATATATCTACAGAGATATGTCTATATATATAGATCTATATAATCAGAGATCTATATATTTTTTTAGTAGCTCTATGGTTTCCTTGGGGGCCATAGTGGCCTCCAGGGAAACCATTGAAGCTATTCAAAGAAAATTTTTGCCCCCACAGGGAGTCGCCCTGCGCACAGGCGAACCCCTGTACCCCTGTTTTTTTTTTTTTATTCCTTTAAAAACAAAAATATATTAAACCCCTGGGGGCGAGATCAGGTGCCTACAGTGGCCCACACTCGCACTGTGGGGGTTAAGCCAGGTTTGTTTTTTATCTTGTTCAAATAACAGAAATTCAGACTTGAATGAGTTGTTCTTCAATCAGGCAAGTAGGCACAGCATGCCTGGCTGATGTGTAGGCAGTGTTTGAAGTGTTGGATATCAGAAGCAGAGGAGACTTTCAAGGAGAGCTGTGTAACATCAGCATAGTGGTGAATCTTGTTGGTGTTATGTTTAACAGATGAGCCCTGATTAAGAAAGGATTGACTTGTTTAACAATAATTTGCAACCAATATTCTATAAGCAAAATGAAACTACTGTGGGCACATATTATGTGGCCTCAGCTTCTCTGTAGTTGCTCTGTACTCTTACAGCTTACATGTACATGTCAAGGCAGTGTGAAATAGCCTATACTATACAGAAACAATAGCTTTGGAATGTTAAGGAGGGAAGGGTGTGATGCAAATTAGTTTCTTTTTGAAAATGCTACAGTGGGTCAGGCTGACTTAAAACTCTAATTTCTAAAACCAGTATTCTTCTAAAAACTAAACAGGTGGTGATGTAAAAAGGGGTTTGGACCTTTGTTTTCCTAATGTTGTGGTTGCAAACCTTAACTTCATAACTAAACATGTAGCATCAGCACAATGTTGATCAGGTAATGTCAGAAGACATTTAAGCTTGGGCTTTGAAAAACTAGCACATATGTTAGATACCAAAATCGACGAAAATAATTATTATAATTAAGGAAGAGTGGCATTTTGTTACAGAATATTTAAAAGACCATTCCAACATCTCCAGCATTTCACTGGCTCTATGAAATACAGTGTTGTTCCACAATCCATCTGCTATATTTTAGCCACTTTATTATGAAGGACACTTCCATGAATCATCCTAGATTGGAACGTAAGTTCCAGGTAGAATATTAAAATGCAGGCAAGCATTTCTAAGGTACAAAATGGCTTATCCCAGTTACATGCCTCATGGGGTCATGTAATGAAAGTTGTGTGCTTGCCGAGGAACTATTGCACCTACAATTATGAAAATTAAATCACATGAATAATAAAATTAGGTATGAATATCAGAAACTGAGAACATTGGTACTAGTCTTATTCTGAAGAGTATAATCATACTTGACTAAGAACCAACTACATATAATATGTAGTTAAATCTGTAACAAATTTTTAAATTAACATCTGAATATTTGCCATATAAAATACAATGGGATTTCAAAAGAAATATTAATATTCAACATATTTAGCTGGTGGAAAATGCAATAATTGCATGCAAAATTATTGTTTAAAACTGTTCCAGGAGCTGTCAGTGCCAAGGCCTAGCTAACTAAAGTTCAAGATAATATTGAGTGCTTTACATTGGCTTTTGTTGAGTTTCTCTTTCTTATGATGCCATCACAGACACTTTGGGCGCAGGATGCTGGAAGCAGGCATTTCTCTTCATATCATTAGGAATGTCTTTGTAATTTTTGGGACTCTACTTGGTTTCAGAGGGGTTCTATTTTTATATTAAGAGAGCCTTTTGTTATTTACCATCCGGTCCTCTTTCATTGGAAATATTGAGACCAGATGTGACATGTCATCTCATACATCAGTTTAAAATTAAAGTAGGTGTGTTATGTGTGAAGAATATTTTAGGATATATTAAATATTTTCTTCCATTAGCATAGTGGACTTGTTTAAAATAATCTGGCAAAGCCATGCCATTTAGTGTTCAAGACTTCTAGAGGGGCTGCACATTTCCTATAGAACCAGTGGTTTCCTGCCATAAAAGAATTGTTCCAAGATTGTAATCAGTGAATTTTTTGAAGTTGTAATGTAGTTATATTAATGTATGTCAGACGTGGATAGAGATGCTACCACAGAAAGAGGAATTTCAGGAGCCATCTTAAGGTGCCACTGGTAAGTCCAGCACAGGATCGCTAAGAGATTTCTAAACAGCCTTCTTCTTTAAAGTGTCTTGAAAAAGATGAAATGCAAATTTGATTGATGTGTTAAATGTCCTTGCAGTGTTTCAAGTTCTAGATAGAATGTTTACCTCCTAGGGAAATTTTTCTAATGGATTCTATAGCTTGAAGAGCATTGTTTGATTCCTGAAGGGTGCTTTTAGCCTTTAAAGATTTAGACCCTCATTACAACATTGGTGGTAAGTGCCTCTTACTGCCATGCTGACTGCCGCCAACACAAGGCGACGGTATACCGCTACCCATATTATGACCCACACATACAGACACACACACAAGTCCGCCAGACCAAGGGTCAGTGATAAACTGGCGGTACCAAAACCCACACCACTACGCCAACAGAAATACGCCCACAGCATCATGACCCACAAATCACTGCGGCAGGCATTCAACCGCGGTAAACCATTGGCGGTACACACCGCCACGCTCAAAATACACACACACTAACAAAACAACACCACATTAGACAATTCAAATTACACACACCTGACACACATACACACACCACACCCACACACCCACTCCAACATAAAACACACACGTACACTACCCACAAACCTTTACGACCCAAAGATTTTGGCAAGTGAGAGAGAGAGACAAGCCAGGAGCACCCACTGAATCTGAGCCACAAAACACCGTCACCCATACACCATCCACGAACGTCACAGCACACACCATAGCACATCACCCCACACACCCTCACACATACCATTCACAATACACCCATGGCACCACAAAGACACCTGAGGTTTTCAGAGGAGGAGCTAAGGATCACGGTGGAGGAAATCATCTGTGTAGAGCCACAGCTATTCGGATCACAGGTGCAGCAGACATCTATTGCAAGGAAGATGGAGCTATGGTGGACAGGGTCAACGGTATGGGACAGCACCCAAGAACAAGGGATGACATCAGGAAGAGGTGGAACGACCTACGGGGGAGGGTGCATTCCATGGTTGCAAGACACCAGATAGCTGTACAGAAGACTGGCGGTGGACCCCTACCTCCTCCCCCACAACTAACAACATAGGAGGAGCAAGTCTTGGTGATCATGCATCCTGAGGGCCTGACAGGAGTAGCAGGAGGACTGGACTCTGGAAAAGTCAACTCTTTACTACTTTATCCCCCACCCTTCCTACATGCCATCACAAAAAACAACCCCTACCTACACCCCATCACACCACCACTTCGCATATACCCCACCATCACAACCCACCCATCCCAATAACAAGCCATGCATGCAACAACAATGCATGGACCTGCATGGACACCCATCACCACAGCATGCACACTAGCGACAATAACTTAGCCAAACCAATCACAACTCACACAAGCCAAAACTGCCTTGCTAATAACAACCATAGAGGGAAACATACCCATGCACAAGATGGCACATGCAGAAACAATAACACTGCATTTACATCCCCACAGGACCCCCACTCAACGTCACCGGAGAGGAGGTTCCAGCCACATCCAGTCCCCCCCCAGAAGAGGCCCACAGTGATGACAGCAGCTCTGCACGCCTGGATCACAATGACCAACCTGGCCCATCAAGGACCTCTGGACAGTTGGTTACCCAGGCACAGTCCCAATCCGCGACAGAGCCTCCCCCTCAGGAAACACCAGCACAGCACCCAACCAGCGGGCCCATCCTTCTGTCCCCAGGACACGTCAATCAGCTTTGTGTCCACCACTACAGGGACTCCAGGCAACTCCACAAACACAGGATGATCAGTGACCTGGGGGTCAGTGGCAGTGGGCACGCAGTTCAGGGGACAGAGGCACAGGACAACAGGGAAGCTGGGAGGACTGCTGTGCGACAGGGGGAAGACAGGCCCAGGGAAACAACTCTCCAAGAGGCACTCACCAACATCCTGGGAGCATTCCACCATTCCAAGGAGACCATGGGCCAGATACTGGTCAAGTTGCAGGAAACCCAATGCAGGAGGGACAGTACCTGGGAATCAGGGAGGACCTGAGTGACATCCACACCACCCTGGTCACCATTGCAGGGGTGCTGGCAGACATGGCCAACACATGAGGGAGGCAGTGGCACACCAAAGGGCCCCTGACACTAGCCACACTAAAGAACAGCCCTCCACCTCTGCCAACGCTAGTGGACAGGAGGCCCCGCCACAGGAACAACAGGCCACCAGCACCCCTCCCCCTGCAGAAGGAGAACCACCACGCAAACAGTCCCTTGTGTCTCACTTTGTCACCCTGTCCACCTTCAACTGCCATTCCTCCCCTTCCTATGCCCGTTGGACAATGCACCTGTGATACAAATAGACTGGACTCTACCCTGGACTTTTCTCCATCAGCAACCCAGCCCATTGCAATACCCCCTCCACTTATTAGCACCTAAATAAACACCCTTGGAACAAAATCAAATATGGAGTCTGTCAATTGTTTGACAAATGTATTAGTTTCACAAACTGTAAACATTGCAATTCAAATGTACTGTAATATTTACATAGGTATGACCTGTAGTGGGCAGCAGTAAACAGACCAGGAGCCAGAGTGGGGCACAGAGATCTGAAAATAGAGATGCCAAAGGGAACAGTAAGTGGCCATAGAAATAGGGAAATCAGGCTGCCATGTTTAATGTCCAACGCAAAACTGCAATGGAAGGTGAAGTTACAGTGTCTTACCTGTGTGTCACTGGAAGTACTGTTGAATTAGTGTAGTTCGGTTGGCCACATCCTCTTTCTCTGCCTCCTTTTCGTCACTGTCCACAGGCTCCACTGCTGCCACACGACCATCCCCAGGCTCATCCTCCTGCAGAAAAGGCACCTGGTGTCTCAAGGGCAGGTTGTGCAACACGCAACATGCAACAATGATCTGGCACACCTTCTTGGGTGAGTAGTACGGGGATCCACCTTTTAGATGGAGGCACCGGAATCTGGCCTTCAGGAGGCCAAAGATTCGTTCAATGATCCTCCTCGTTCGCCCATGTGCCCCATTGTAGCGTTCCTCTGCCCTTGTCCTGGGATTCCTCAATGGGGTCAGTAGCCGTGACAGGTTGGGGTAACCAGTGTCACCTGCAAATATCGAGGGACATCTGTTAGACACACACTAACCCTTAGGGACCACCCCATACCCAGACACCTATTCACACTATATTGGGTCCTTGGCCTCACCTATTAGCCACACACGGTGCATCTGGAGTTGTCCCATCACATAAGGGATGCTGCTATTCCTCAAAATGTAAGTGTCATGCACTGAGCAAGGACTCTTGGCATTCACATGAAAGATGTACTGGTCTGCCAAACACACCATCTGCACATTCATCGAATGGTAGCTCTTCCGGTTTCTGTACACCTGTTCACTCCTGCGTGGGGGTACTAATGCCACATGTGTCCCATCAATGGCACCAATGATGTTGGGGATATGTCCCAGGGCATAGAAGTCACCTTTCACTGTGGGCAAGTCCTCCACCTCAGGGAACACGATGTAGCTGTGCATGTGTTTCAGCAGGGCAGACAACACTCTGGACAACACATTAGAGAACATTGGCTGGGACATCCCTTATGCAATGGCCACTGTTGTTTGAAAGGAGTCATTTGCCAGGAAATGGAGTACTGACAGGACCTGCACTAGAGGGGGTATCCCTGTGGATGGCGGATAGCTGAGTATCAGGTCTGGCTCCAACTGGGCACACAGTTCTTGGATTGTTGAATGATCAAGTCTGTATGTGAATATGATGTGTCTCACTTCCATTATCAACAGGTCCACCAGGGGTCTGTACACTGGAGGATGCCTCCATCTCATCACCTGCCCCAGCAGACGTGCCCTATGGAGGAGAACAGCGAGCAGAGAGTCAGCAAACACTGATGTATCACAAAATGTAATTTGCAGAAATTTATTAATCCGCAATGTGCCTGTAACTGTGTGCATTCCAGGCCTAGATAGGTGTGACACAGTTATTATTAATGCCATGTGGCCCCCTGAAATGGTGGCTGCCTGACCTGTAAGGTGGGACAAGGGGATATGAGGTAACTGCGCTGGCGTTGTACACCGTCGTGGTGGGCGGTCGAAGACCGCGGCGCAATTCAGCATTGGTTAACATTGGGCCCTATGGGTCCGAGGAGCCAATGACGATGTACGCCGGCGGTGACGGTACACACAACCGCGGACGTGACCGCCATTTTCTGTCTGTTCACTCACTTGATACATGACCTTCAACAGGAGAGGACCTACACTGCAAGTGCTGCTGTGAGTTGTGTCTGGAAGCGACGATGTCTCATGTGTCTGGGGAAAGGGCCCCAGCCTTCACTTCAGAGGAGTTGGAGAAACTAGTGGATGGGGTCCTCCCCCAGTACCCACAACTGTACGGTCCTCCAGACAAACAGGTGAGTACCCTGTAAGCATGCTGAATGGGCAATGCCTGCTTTGAGTGGTGTGGCTGGAAAATACATGGGGGGGTTGAGGCCTACATGTGCGGATGGTGAGTGTATGTGCGTCATGGCATGGGTGGGAACTGGTGGGCAATGAGTATGAAGGTCCGGACGGGTGAGTAATGTCCTTTCCCCCTGTACCATTCCTCTAGGTCAGCGCCCACCAGAAGAAGGCTATTTGGCGTGCCATCGCCAAGGACGTCCGGATCCTGGGGGTCTACCACAGACGGAGCACCCACTGCTGTAAAAGATGGGAGGACCTGCGCCGCTGGAGCAAGAAGATGGCGGAGGCCCAGCTGGGGATGGCCTCCCAACGTGGGAGGGGTGCCCGTCGCACCATGACCCCCCTGATGTTCCGGATCCTGGCGGTGGCCAATCCGGAGTTGGCTGGGCGCTTGAGGACATCACAGCAGCCACAAGGGGTGAGTACACTCTCATTCAGCTGACTCTGCACGCATAACAAGGTGTCTGGGCGGGGGAGGTGGGCAGTGGGTTCCCCTAGGCGTAGGTCGATCTTGGTAGGCAAGGTCCCTTGTGAGGCAAGCTATGTGGCACCCCAACCCCACTAGTGGTTAGAGCCATCTACACCTAGTCAGGCTCCTGTGACTTCCAGGTGTGCAGCAATTGGGCTTAGGCCTCATACCCCATGGGCATGTGAAAAATCTAGGAACTATAAGTGCATGGCTTATTGCAGAGGGCTGCTCACTGTCTGTTGTGTCCGCCAACGGTAGTGGTGTTGCATGCACTGCACATCTGAACATGTCTTTCTTCTGTCTTCCCCCCCCCCTTTTTGTGGTCTCCTTGTTCTTGTGTGCAATACCATCATCGGGCAGAGGAGCATTGGCACGGGAGCAGGAGGGAGCTGCATCCCACTTGGCCCTGGAAGGTGAAGCTACGGAGTATGAAGCCACCAGTGGGATGGAGGGTGAGGGGAGCTCCACGGCGGGGACAGGAGCAGAGACCAGCGACTCCTCCTCTGATGGGAGCTCCCTTGCGGTGGGGGGCCCATCTGTGCCCACGGCATCAACAGGTACAGCTGCCATCCCCCCCTTCCAGCACCACCCTCCCAGCAGGCCCTCAGTGTCTGTCCCGTGCCTGCTCACCCAGGAGGGGGTGCATCTCCTTCGCCCCAGGCACCTCAGGCCCTGCCCCAGTCAGCACTGCTTCCCTCAGTGAGGAGGCTATTGACTTCCTGGGACTCCTCACTGTTGGGCAGTGTACCATTCTGAATGCCATCCAGGGTGTTGAGAGGCATTTGCAACAAACAAATGCATACCTGGAGGGCATTCATTCTGGCCAGGCAGCCCAACAGAGAGCATTTCAGGCTCTGTCCTCAGCACTGATGGCAGCCATTGTCCATGTGTCCAGCCCCCCCTCCAACCTCCTCCACCCAGACTCAATCCCCTATACCTCAGCCTATCTCAAGCACACCATCAGACCAGTATGCACACACATCAACACACAAGAGTGGCTCAGGCAAACATAAGCACCACACATCCCACAGGCACTCACACAAACAACATACCCATGCACATATACCAACATCCACTTTCTCCACTGTGTCCCCCTCCTCCATGTCTCCCTCCTCCCTCCCACTCTCATCTCCACTCACACCTGCATGCATTATATCCTCAGCCACTACCTCCATCACCAGCACACCCATCACCACACACCGCTCAAGTGCAATCACCACCCCTCTACCATTCACACATCCCCTGTGTCCTCTCCCAGTGTGCCTGTGAGCCCTCCTCCCAAAGTACACAAACGCAGGCACACACCCACCCAACAGCCATCCACCTCACAATAGCCTCCAGCCTATGCACCTTCACCCAAATTCAGCAGACGTACACCTCCTACAACCACTACCTCTTCCTCCACTCCTAAACCCCCTCCATCTACCCGTCCCAGTGTGTCTAAAAAATGTTTCCTGGCTAACATTGACCTCTTCCCTACACTTCCGCCTGTGCGCCATCCATCAGGACTGCCAGTGTTCCACGTAGCAAGGGCAAGGACATTCTGCCACCTGCGAAGGTGAAAAAGGTGCCCACATCCCGGAGGGAGAAGCGAAAACCACCAGCCACCAAAGGGTCAGTGAAAACGAAAGGGGATAGTGGCAAGACAACTGCGCCACCATCAAAGGTGGGGAAGGGCCAAAAACAGAAGGGAAAGTCAGGAGAGGGCATGGTGGCACAGACTGAGGGACCGGTGTCACACCTTCTGTCCACATCCACGCCAACCTGTATGGCGGCGAACACCGCCACTTTCAACGCCACCTGCACCGCCTCCTGCACCACCTCCGGCACGTCTACAGCCACTGCGACAGTCCCCAGCCTCTTCCCCGGTGGGCAGCCATCCAAGGCTGCAGGAGGCATCCTGCTTTCTCCCTCAGCAGGTGCTGACACATGCCCACTGCCACAGACCCCACCGCCAGCATCGGCACCACAGATCACCCTGCCATCACCGTCGCTACAGACACCACTGCCAGCACTGCTACCACAGACACTGCTGCCAGCACCGCCACCACAGACATCGCCACAAGCACTGCCAGCGGCCCCACGACATCCTCGGACAGTGGCACCACCGCTGACATGCCTACCATCCCCAGTGGTCAGTCGTCCGAGGCTGGTGGTGAGTTCCAGGACCCTGGGCAGCTTCCATGAAGCATTACTGTCATCACTGTTGGCACCTGCAGGTGGAATGCGAAGCTGCAGCAGTGTGGGGTATGTTGCTGCCTCCATGGCGTATCATGCTACCTGTACCTCGCCAATGTCGTGCCACGCACACCCAGGTGAGTGTATTGTACCGGCCACACTGCACGTGGAGCACTCTTGGCACCATGCCCCCTCCAGAACCAGTGGAGAGATACATCCACTACCTCAGTCCTTGGCAGGATGAAGCACTCTGGGCACCAGGCCCCCTCCAGAATCAGTGGAGAATGACTTCCACTTGAGAGATTGTGGCTTTGCACTCCCCAGGCTAAATCAGTGGGCAAGCCACCCACTTGAGAGACTTGAGAGACTGTGGCTTTGCACTCCCCAGAATAAAGCAGTGGGCAACCCACCCACTTGAGAGACGTAAGAGACTGTGGCTTTGCACTCCCCAGGATACAGCAATGGGCATGGAGCACCCTCGTGCAGCAGTGGCATTGTGCGTTCATCTGACTGAGGTGCCCCCATCCCCTAGGTGCCTGTTTCATTTCAATCTGATGCCCCTCCAGTGTTCTCTCAGTTTCCAGTCAGGAATCTAGTGTGGGCTTCACCCACGCATTTTGGGCTCAGTGGTCCACGGACAATGATTGGTGCACTATCCGGACTTGTGTAGTTGGTTTACATAATTGTATTTACTGGATTTTGAACTTTGATAATGAGATTTCACATGATTAGATTTGTTCAAATCATTTCCTTTTGTCCTTGCGGTCTTCCAGGGGTTGGAGTGGGTGTATGTGTAATGTTGCTACATGTATTTGTGTGTATGGTGTTGTGGGTGAGGGTGGGGGTGGGGGTGTTGCGTGTTGCGTGTGTGCGTCACTCTCTTTTCCCTCCCCCATCCCCTGTGTTGTAGGTGCAGTACTCACCGTGGTCGTCACCACCGTCTTTGGTGCTCCTGATAGAAGAGAAGGAAGACCAGCATTGTCAGTATCTGCAATTCGGGCTCCATGGCGTCCTGGTTCCTCGTGGGGTGTGGAGAGGTGAGTGGTTTCCCTTCTGTGTACTGTTTCCGCCGTGTTTTTGTTCACGTTGGTTCCGCCCCGGAGAAAGTGGCGGATAGGCATCTTGTGATAGGGTGGGCGGTACATTGTGTTCCACCTGTCTGTTGGCAGTTACCGCCACAGTGTTTGTTTCTACCGCCATGGCGGTCATAGTGTTAAAGTGGCTGTCTATGTTGGAAGTTTCCGCCATGGTCATGATTCCATTTTTTTTCCCGCTGGCCTGTTTAACACCGACCGCCAAGGTTGTAATGAGCCTATATGTCCTACCTTAACCATACACCGCACCCTGCCCTTGGGTCTACCAGGGGCCTACCCTAGGGGTGTCTTACATGTAAGAAAAGAGAAGGTTTAGGCCTGGCAAGTGCGTACACTTGCCAAGTCGAATTTACAGTTAAAACTGCACACAGACACTGCAGTGGCAGGTCTGAGACATGACTACAGAGCTACTTATGTGGGTGGCACAACCAGTGATGCAGGCCCACTAGTAGCATTTGATTTACAGGCCCTGGGCACCTCTGGTGCACTGTACTAGGGACTTACCAGTAAATCAAATATGCCAATCATTGAAAGCCAATTACATACACATTTTATACAGGAGCTCTTGCACCTTAGCACTGGGTAGCAGTGGTAAAGTGCCCAGAGTAACAAAAACTAAGTCCAGCACACATAAACAACCTGGGAAACAGAGGCAAAAAGTTAGGGGATACCATGCCAAGGATGAAAAGTCTAACAAACACAAACATCATTTTCATTATCATCAGTAGTGTCCTAAAGGCAAAAGGCCATATGTATCATGCATTTTTGCAGTCGCAAACGGCCTCATAGGGCTGTTTGTGACTGCAAAAATGCATTTTGGTATGCATGAATTGCAGTTTGCGCACTTTGGAATTGTCAATGCATACCAGTTCAATATTAGGAAGGGGATTTTCAAGGGGGTCTGTTCCTAATACCGAATCATAGTGGTATGTAGGAATGTTTTGTGACCCAAACGCGGTTGCAAAACCTTCCCTTTTTACCACCTACTTCAAGTAGGTGGTAACCCATTCACAAAAAGGGCAACTCCCCCATTGTGTATGCATGCGAAAATGTATTTAAGAGCAGACAGTGGTCTCACAGACCACTGCCTACTCTTAAAAAATGAAAAGAAAACTTTTCATTTTTCTTTTTTAAACGCATCCTGTTTTCCTTTAAGGAAAACGGGCTACATTTAAAAAAATGGATTGCTTCATTTAAAAGCAATCACAGACATGGTTGTCTGCTTAGCCCAGCAGGCTTCCATCCCTGACATTTCAGCATTTCCTAGTGGGTCGCAAATTGCGACCTACCTTTTCAATATTAATGAGAAAGGTCGATTTCTGAGCCTTTAGGAAACGCTAAATGAAACTCCTGAAGTTTCATTCATTGAAATAGTGGTTACCTAATTGTGATTTGCAGAATATCAAATTTAGGTAATTGCTATTCAAAATAATGATACATCTTTCCCAAACTTGCGAACTGTTTTTTTTTTACCTTATCGGGGTCGCTCTAAATCAAACAGGGGACAGGTTGGTGAATTCAAAATACACGAGAAATGTTTTCCCTGTATTTGAAATTTTTCTTATACATTGCACTGTGAATAGCAAAGTCAATGCCAGGCATTGAAGAGCAGAAAAAAACGATTTGTGCTTTAAAATAAAAATCTTCAGCCTCTAAGGAAAAAAACTAAAATATTTCTAAGAAACAGTTAAGTGCAACTGTAATCAAAACATCTGAGCATTTCTGAGCCACAACAAACAAACTGGGTCAGAGGCTCTAATTGCTGACGATGCATACTCTCTGGACAGTGATGCAAGTCATATGAGTCATAGATCTCCCAGTCTGAGATTTAATTTTGTAAATCAGACCTCTGGAATGTATCTTATTCTTGCTGAAACAACAGTATGATTTCCTTAGAGTGATGTTTCAATTAATTAGACAATAATGCCTAATTCAGAAGAGATATGACTAGGCCGCAGCGAGTTTGCATTAAAATCTCCTCATATTTGCCGTAAGAAAAGTTCACTTTTATTTGATGTAAATCGGCCTTTTCCACATCCAGGTGTCTATGTGTGTTTTTCTACTTCAGAGATCAGTGTGTCCCTGTCATGTCCTATGGAACATTCATAGTTGAACTATCAATTTTGTATTGTATAAAAACGTTGCTTTCCTTCATTTCCTTAGCACACCTCATTCAATATTATGCAGTACAGTAGGCACTAGATATATATTATTGAATGTATCTTATATGTGAAATTTGTATTGCTTTAACAGAGTATTACATTGCTACCCTACTGTGTCATCCCTTACCACTGAATTTGTTTGATCTCTATGACTAAAACTCTATAAAAGCACTACTGTGCTGATCACAAGTCCAGTTTCCTCCAGCATTTTCATGGCGGGGATCCAGCTATGAAAAGTCTGGCGGAAAGCCAGTGCTGGCAGCCACATGTGGGCCCTTACACTGCCCATGGCATGGGCAGTGTAGGGCCCCCCTGCCCATCGCCCTCGGAATGCACACTGTCTGATATGGCAGACAGTGTTTATTTTGGGAGCACCCTCTGTGCGATGGCATTGGCCTCGGCTCCATGAGCAGCTGAGGTCAATGCCGCCGAACAGTTTCCGATGGGCTACCCAACAGAAACATCCGATTTATGAGGTTTACACTGGTCAGCCCAGTCAAAACCTTCTAATCGGCCTGAGGGGAGACTGCCAGCTCTGTGGCGGTCACCTCTCCACTGGGGTGGTGGGCCAACTGTCGGCACACCGACCTTATAATGAGGCCCTAAGTCTTATGCAGTCTCAGATAGGCCGTAGCCTACACACCAAGCCTCTTGATTATTATAACTAGAATGCTAACATTTACCTGGGAACATGCATTTAGCCTCCCACAGCAATATATTTAATGTGATGCATGGATACTATGTAAGTAAAGCAGCTACATGCTGCTCAGTACACTTTGATTCTGATGTCATTCAGTATTAGAGTTTAGCTTCTAATGATAACTTAGCAACAACCATGCCACTCTAGCATCAACAGTGGCTTTACCATTTTTAACATTCACAGAAAAAGGAGTGGGACTTTCCCTGATGTTGCGGTAAGATGCCTTACACACCCATTGAACAGAGAAGATATTTTGGTGCAGAATTAAAGCCACATAATAAGTGATATTTACAGTGCAGTGCAGCAGCAGGTACCCTTGGTCATTCTCAACAGAATGTTCAGGCTCTTTATGGTTTGAACACATTCCCTTCTAGCCAAACAGTGTGCAATGTAAATGATGAGTGTTGGAACTGTGCCCTTCCTGCAGGGTCACCTGGGATTTTTTGCCTCTTTATTGAATTCTATTTTGTCAGCTGTAGAACCTGGTGCACATGATCCCTGCTTTTCTCTCCCTATTAAACATGGTAACCTTGTTATACCCCTCATTGACACATTAGTTTACCTATAAGTCCCTAACATATGATACTACTTGTACAAAGGATCTGTATTTTAACTGCTGTCTTTGTATTGAAACACCCATTGTGCCGCCCACAACAGAAGCACTGTAAAACATGTCTCTAGGCCTGCCACTGTAGCTTGGATGCACAGTTTTGAACTGCAATTTTGATCTGGAAAAATCCAGCTTAAACCTTTCTTTTTAATACTTGTAAGCCACCCCTCTAGCCACTAAAAGGTTATAGGCAGGGTCGGACATTTATATTTAATGATTTACATGTCAAGCAGTGAACCCCACCCCCCATAGTATTTTTTACTGTGGAAACGGTTGCTCTCCCCATACATTATCATTGGTTTACACTATTATTTCTAATAGTTGCTAAATTCAATTTGGGAGTAGCATGAAAAGTGTTTCAAGGACTAGTTTGAATAGTAAAGTGTAAAGTTTGAGATTTCAGAGAAAAAACCCTCCACAAAACATCTACATAATATAAAATGCAATTCAGCATTCCATAAAATATATTCCATCATTCCATTCTATATTAAAAAGTTAATCTTGAAAACACTTAATTCATCAGTAGTTCTAAAATATTAAAAGGCTTCATTTGATCTACTTCTTTTTTTCCAGGCATACAATAAAAATCTGGAAACCCCCAAAACATTTTGCTCCATGTTATCAGTTCTTAAACTCTGAGTGGCCTCTAAAGAACGACTTATAGCTAACAGATGACATATAGGAACTAACCAAGTCTTCCTTAAATTGTAATATGCTCGACAAAATAACAAAAAATGCACTTCAGGCTCAGGACAGAAGTTACATGAAGGACAGGTGGGTGGGAAAGCCAACCTCGTCATCTTCTACATAAAATATAGATCGGTAGAATGCCACACCTAAATTTAAAAAAAAAGATCTTGCCTGTTGTGGTTCTGTGTGCTCCATAAACATTTCAAATTCCTGATCATGTTTAGAATTAAGTAATATATCTGTCAAACTGCCTACTGATGACTCCACTATCCACTCCTCCTGTACCTGTAGCCAATACCTTATTTCTAGCTGTCCCAACATTTCCTTGATTACTTGTTCTGAGTACCTCAATCTATGTTCATGTCCAACCTATACATCCAATACTTTATGTAATTAAACAAAGTTATAAATCCATCCTTATCTAGCTCTTTCATATTAGCGAATACCTGTTTATAGGAGGTCAAAGATTTGCTATTCCGAAGTCTAATCCTATAGACCAGAGGCTTGAGTTTGACTATGTCCACAATATTCCTTAGACCCAAGTCTAAGCGCATAGCTGTTAGTGGGGTGCTTTATGGCAACTTAAGGATAGGTCGAATAAACCTGTTCTCAGTTTTCACCAAACGTTTGGTTTCATCCGAACTCCATATCTCTGCACCATGCAATACAGATCCAAGACGTTTTGCACAATAGATTTCTAAAGCAGGAGATATTGGTCGGAAATTGGATGCATTCCATTTCTTCACAATCGCAGATCCTGTGCGTTGCAGTGCCATTTTACTTTTCATTATATGAGGGGACCAATGAGGGTGTACTCGCAATCCGGACTCCCAGATAATCAAACTCCCTGACTTGTTTTAAGTACAAATATCCCATCTTCACATTCCTTCCAAAGGACCTATGAGGATGAAATCCATAGATGTTGTTGATGAAACATTGATTTCCAAGCGTACTGTTTGCAGGAGATGAAATCAATTAAGTTCTACACCCCTATTGGAGTTTTCACAATCAGTTATATTTCATCTGCAAACAGTAGGGCAGGGATACTCTGATTAGCCAATTTGTGAGGGGCACTCTTGCAATCATATAGTGTGTTAATTATCCCATTAATGTAGAGTAAAAGAAAAGTTGTGGCAAGCATGCAACCCTGACAGACCCCTCTCTCAATCCTAATATGGTCCATCAGTTCACCTTACCTACCCCATCTCACGTGTGCAAAATGATCACTATACAAGCAAATTACTAGGCGAAGCAGATTAACTGACATCCCCATATTTCTTAGTGCCACCTAAAGTTTTGCCCGAGGTATCAGATCACAGGCCCCCATAGGTTCACAAACACTACATACAGGTGACCTTTGTCTAAATTAATGGTCTTCCAAAAATAAAAATAAAGTGAAACACCTGATCAATAGTGCTCGTGTTGGACCGAAAGTCTGCCTGATGGATCCATGTTTGAATTTCAACCAATAACTGTCTACTGAACATTTCCTGGGAATTATCTATCAAGCTAATTAGTCTGTAAGTTGCCTTTATCCCCCTTTTTATAAACCAGGATAATATCTGCTCCTCTCCAGGATTTGAGTATCTCTGCTCCTCCAGATTTGACATTCAACAAGATGTTTAATATAAAACCTCAAACAACTGGTTCTGACTTATAGAGATCCATAAGAATCTTGTCCAGTTCTAGGGCTTTCCCTGTTTCCATACTATTTATGACTGCTAGAGTCTTTTCATTAGAAAAAGAGACTGTAGAAGTGTTCTCTAAGTTATGCAACATTTTCACCTGCTGTCCATCTGTATCTAAACAACACTTTCTTGTTCTAAACAGTGTAAAGATTGATAAAGTGATTTGCCCAAATGTGAGGCTGGACAAAAAAGTCTTCATTTCTAGTGATATTAGGTTCCATGTGAAAAAATATGGCAGAAAGATTTACTATCTTTCTTATTGCCAGCTGTAACCATATCCAGCCAATTTGCTTCCTCCTATCTTACTCAGCAGCTAGCTGCGTGCATCTATACTGCTTCCTTCCCACGTCTATTGACTATCTCCACTTTTTAGAGAAAACATCAATTTTCTTTTGGCCAACCAACATTGCTTGTCAAAGCAGAGTGTTTCTGTCTGAAAGGTGGAACCTTCACTGTTTTATAAAAATACACACTGATAGAATCAAATGGGTATTTCAGGCTATTCACTATTGGGGCCTCTTCTTTAATTGAATCCTCAAACATGCATATGGCATTAGAAACCAATTAATAATTGTGTTCAATTGTGTCCATGTTGGTCATTATAGTCTGCCATTTGATCCTCCTTCATTGTTAGAATCGAAGATTGGTGCTTCAACTGATGAACCCGAATGCGAGCCAGTAACTATAGAGATATTATTTAATGATGGAGATAAAGCATTTTTGATCATTAACTTTTCTATTGATTATCACCATATATTCCATAATCTATTTTACTTTTAGACAATGCTTGTTTTAAGTTATAAGCAGCTTCCCTGTCAGATGTCGAACAACCAGTATAAGGACAAAGACCTTAGGATAATGTAAGGGATGTCATTTATAATGATACCATGAACCGCTTCTCCAGGGGTGGCAACATTAATTTCGGTATTCCCCTTTCCTCATCTTCTTCCTCTGTAAGAGTTTGAATCAAGTCTAATGGCTCAAGGGTTGCATTAAAGTCTCCCGCTGAAAAGAGATGACTATCAATGTTTGTTTGTTCAAGATGTTCATGTAAACTAATCGAGTAAGCAACTTACTATTCTGTCTAATAAAACAATTATATGCATTAAATAGCCTTATTGCAAAGTTTCCTACATATGAAATAATGTGAAGCCCTAGTATGTCAGTGGTTTTGAGTTTTAATCTTTTGATTTTGCAAACAATCAACGTCTTTCTCCAGATTGATAATCCACCTAATGGTTAGCCTTCTGCTGAGGGCCTAGCTTCTATACTACAGGTAATATAACATGTTCTATGGATATGCAGCACATATATATCATGATTATCAATAAAGCCTCCTCATTTTGAACAGCTCAATTTTGATCTTAAACCCGCCATGTTCCAGAACAGCAAAATAATTGAATGCATCACATCATGGTTTAACATAAGTGTATCAGTTTCTTGATCCTGCCCCTGAGTGTCACCCCGTTTATTCCCTTCTCCCTCAAACAATAGTCACATATTTGAAACCTGATTCCAATAAACTCCCATCTCCACTTGCTGCTTCCCCCCTCTGCCAGCCCGTCAATCCTGCTAGGATTTGAATCAGAGTTTTCCTTTAGAAGTGTATCTGTTTATCCCTGTGTCAATTATCTGTATGTCCCTTGTTCTGTCTTCAGATCCACTAGCAAAATACTTAACTGGAGAGGATTAAACTTGAACTGAATAAATGAGCCATTTGGAGGAAAAGTACATTGGTCCAGACTAGATAATCCAATCACAAGATCCTCATTGGTCAGTTTCAGTGCTCTATAATCAAATTGGTCATTTAGTAGCAACAACGCTTAAAATAAATTAGATCCGACCTTAACATTGAGTAACATTGTCAGTAGTGCCTTATCCAATGGATCCTTTTATTTTTTAGAGAGTCATTGTCTCCTTTCTCCGTTGAAGTTAGCCTAGGTACGTTAACCATGAACAACACTTTCCCCTTGTCATCTGGGGATCAGGCCTTGTGGTCCACCCCCAGTTTTCCCCCATTTGTGTCCTTACGCCCATGATTAGGAACCCTTTAGCCAATGTTTTGCTCCCTACTTTGATATATTTTCTACCATACCTCCAACAGGCCAGGGTGCAGATAATGTGTTAGGAAAAATATCTCTTTCCTGGACTAGTTCGCCAATAGACACCATTTTGTCCACACAACCTCGACATTCAGCCTTGGGGGTAGTACTTTTTTGCCTGTTAATGGTTACATCTCTTGCGCATCTCATCTGATACTCTCTAATCATACCATTCACCCTCACTTTCTGTTCATTTTCTCCTTTTGGCTCAACCAATTTGTATGACAAAAATTTCTCTATTTTGTTTGTGAGACTTAAAACCAAAGCAGGTCGTTGGCCAAGTTCTTCCCTTATGATAACAATTATCTCTTTAAGACTCATATTATCATCATACATCCTATCAAATGTGTACAACATAACTGTTATACTGGATAGTGCTAGCCTAGTTACATCCTTAACTGAGGAACTACTCACTGCCTCATCCTTTGCAAAAGGGCTATACATGTTTGTACAGATTATTTCAGGGTTAATAAATTCCACAACTGGTTTGCTCTCACATCTGACATTTTGCCCTGGTACCACTTCAACCATTGGTGAATTAGGCTATGCAACCCTCCCCCCATTGCCTGTATCCTGACAAGCCTTCAAATATATATTTTTTAGTTGGGGTGGTCGATCTCGTCTAGATAGTACAAAGTCATTTGCTTTAAAAAAAATGTCTGCACCTTCAGGCCTGAATCTAAATACTTTTTGAGAATATTTTCCACTTCTATAAATTCATCAATTTCATCCATTGTGAAGTTCTCCTCTGCATGGGGTGCATGTGTTTTTATTATTGTTCACTTCCCCCCGTTGACTTCCCCTTTCTTTCCTTTTCCCATTGCCTCAGACTGGAGAGTTATTAGTACTCATGAAGACTACCCCTGTCAAAAAGGTTGCTTTTTGATAACTCGTTCTAGTTGGTCACCTGAGATTAGACACTTATGAACCTCTTTAACTCTTACAAAAAGATATTAGCTATTTTCCTGTTTTATGCGGCTTGAGCTTTAACTTGCATACATCTAGGCAGTACACATTTATTCACATTTGTACAACCTTTAGGTATGGAGATTTCTTTTAGTTGTCCACTAGTATGCAACGACAAGTTGTGATGAAGTAACATGCATGCTATACCAGCTAGCCTGGCTGATGAGGGGTGATACCCCAAAGCAGGTCCCAGGATGCTTGTTCCTGATCCAGGGAGGACCTGGCCTGGCAGTTCAGGCTGGACTGTTCCCATGGGGAGCAGGATCAAGCCTGATTTGCATATGGATGGGTTTAAACTGGAATGGCATGGTGAGCACAAAAATAATGGATTTGGCTTCAGATCTGAGACTGGGGAGAACGTTTGACCCATGTCCAGCATTCCATCAATCATCTGTTCGCCTTGCATTTATCGCACTGTGGGAAGAGTATGACCAGACGTAGGTCTCATGCTCACCTTGCCTCCTGATTCAGGTTAGCGTGGCTGATGAGGGGTGATACCCTGAAACCGGTCCCAGGATGCTCGTTACCGGTCCAGGGAGAATCTGGCCTGACTGTTTGGGCTGCTCAATGGGGAGCAAGGTCAAGACTGATTCGCACATGGCTGGGTTCAAACTGGAATGGCGTGGGGCACAAAAAACAATAGATTTGGTCCCAGGTCTGTGACTAGGAATGGATGTTTGACATTGTTCAGCATTCTGTCCATCATCTGTTCTTTTTGCATTTGAAAAAAAGGGAGGCTATAGTAGATATAAAACAAAGAATAGAAAAAGTGAAAAAATAAAGTAGTCACAAGGATGCACCAGCTCACTCAGTTCCTTGTCAAAAGAGTCAAAGGTCTGAGGGTTGGCCCTACCCTGCCTCCTCTTGGCTCAGATGGGTTACACCAGGCCTGCTGTTGGGCCTGTCTTTGTCTGGGAATACACCCTGCCATGCCGCATGCCTGTGGGTCAAAAGCATGCTGGTGTGTTGAAGCCCTCCTCCTAGGCTGAATGCTGAATGCTGGGGGATGGAGTTCCTCTTCTCAGCAGCAGTGAATTAGCCCCACACCCCTAGGTCTCCTTGCACTTAAGAGTGTGCTGGTGTGTTAGAGCCCCTCCTCCTTGCTTCAGTACTCAATGCTGGGGGATTGGGGATTTCCTCCACCTGCTCAGCAGAAGTGAAGCTGTACAGCACCTGCATGTCTCCTTTCGCTTGAGAGTGCACTGATTTGTTGGAGCCCCTCTTCCTCTGCTCAGAGGAAGGAATACTGAATACTGAGGGAAGGAGTCCCCTCCACTGCAGCAGTGAAGGCAACCTGCCTCCACAGGTCTCTTTGCACTTAAGGGAACACTAGTGCGTTGGAGCTCCTTCTCCTGGGCTCACTACTGAATGCTGGGGGATTGAGTCTCCCTGCTCTGCTGCAGTAAAGGTGTCCTGCACCTATGGGGCTCCTTGTGCTTAATAGAGTACTCGTGTGTTGGAGCCCCTTCTCTTGGTATCAGTACTGAATGTTGGGGGATGGAGTCCCCAAACTATACATCAGTGAACGTGTTCTGCACTAGTGGGTCTTCTTGCACATAAGGGTTCACTGGTGTCCTGGAGCGTCTCTTCCTGGGCTCAGTACTGAATGCTGAGAGAATGAACTTCCCTCCTCGTCAGCAGTGAAAGTGACCCTCACCTGTGGGTCTCCTTGTGCTTAAGAGCCTGCTGGTGTGTTGGAGCCTTCCTCTTAGGCTCAGTACTGAATCCGGAGGGGTGGAGTCCCCCTCCTCTGCAGCAGTGAAGGCGCATACCCCCAGCAGTTGAATGTGTCCTTTGCCTGGGAAGTATACCAAGTGCTTCCGCTTAAAGACCTTGTTCAAGGATCGGAGCTCACGTGAGGTAACTAGGGCAAGGTGCACTGTCCGCCTGCAAAACCTGGCTGAGCGCTTCCGGTGTTATGCAATATCTGCTATCCCCTCAGAATCATGCATTCCATGTACTTTGTTTAAAAAGTAATTTTAAATCCAATGTAATGACCAAGTCGGACATTATATAATTATGTTGGAAATTACAGTTTTAGAAAGTTGTCATTTTCCTGCCTTAAATCAACAGGCTTTCTTTGCCAGTGCCCAGATGTTACCTACCACAGATGGCTCCCCCTTGTGTTGAAATGTGTATTGCTCCCAGACAATGGAGAATGGACTCTGGGTGTGGGGAAGTAGTCTCTTCCCTTGACAAGATGGCCTGGTACTTGTGCTTAGTCCCTTCCCGTGCTTCAAAAAATGGTCACTGGCATTTGAAGAACACATCTAGGCCTGCCTCCCTTTTGTCTTTTTAGCCAGTTTGGCACCAAATCCAGTGGTAGGGGAGGAACCTGTCATAAATGGTTTAGGGGATAGATAAAACACTTGCCCTTTACCCACAGGTTGACACTAGTTGTAAAAGTGGACCCCACAGACTGCTCCTTAAATTCTCCTGGACCTGTGGAGAGTCAAAAGAAGGACTGTCCTGCTATCTTATGAAAGACTGGACATGCTTACCTTGAACCCAGGTCTCTCGGAGTGACTATAACAGTCAGTTGGCGGACATAGACATCCTGTTTAAGTTACAAGGACGCCACAAGCTTCCAGAGGCACTTTCCCTGCAACTGGCCAGACGAGTACCAACTGCATCTTCCCTGTACTCTGATGCTGGCTTCTGGTAAAGTGAGTCCTAACCCCCTAAATGGTGCCCTCTAGGTCCTAGACTCTTAGCTGGTGTTATAGTGCACACCTCCTGTCCCCAAACTGCGAGATCTGGGACTTAAAAACTTTTTGCCAGATTTTGGCCTGGAGAACCGATGGAGACTGGGTCACCCTCAAAGCTGTATCTGTGTACGTTAAATTATCAGTCAGCCTCAGCTTGCTGGTTTGCCAAGCTGGTCAGACTTCCAGAGAGTTTCTAAGTCTGACTGTAAAAGGCTTCTCAGAGAAAAATGCTGACCCGAAGGCGATCAACATTGAGGACTCCCTGGGCATGGACTTGGGACTTGATGACCGCACTAGGATTTCACTCTTCAGAACACAATATCACTGAGCCCCTCTTTGGATCCAGTTTGCAGCTTGACTCCCTGACAACTCGTGAACAAGCTGTTTTGCATAGTACAACTTTCTAATTTAGAAGATAAACTTTCAACCTGGTCCCTGTATCCAACCCAGCAGTCGGCCTTTTGCACCGGTCCTCTGGGGCCAGATATCAGCAGTTGGTGCTTTGTGTTTTGTTTGTTCTAATTTTAATTACATTTTTTTTAAATCATTCTTGGAATGGGGGTCATTCTGACCCCGCCGCCCGCCTGGCGGGAACCGCCATTTGGCCGCTCCGCGGTCAAAAGACCGCTGCAGCCATTTCCAACCTTCCCGCTGGGCCGGCGGGCGCTAACAATGTTAGCGCCCGCCGGCCCAGCGGGAAGGGGGCATGCAACACTGAAGCCGTCTCCGAATGGAGCCGGCGGTGTTGCAGGTGTGCGACGGGTGCAGTTGCACCCGTCACGCTTTTCACTGTCTGCGAGGCAGACAGTGAAAAGCAGGCTGGGGCCCTGTTAGGGGGCCCCTAGACACCTGTTACCGCCAGACTCTTCCTGGCGGTGTAAACCGCCAGAAACAGGCTGGCGGTAAGGGGGTCAGAATCCCCATGGCGGCGCTGCTTGCAGCACCGCCATGGTGGATTCGCCCAGCCGGGGGAAATCCGGCGGGAAACCGCCGGACCCGGTTTTCTGAACGCGGCTTTACCGCCGCGGTAAGAATGGGCAGGGAAGCACCGCCAGCCTGTTGGCGGTGCTTCCGTCATCCGCGGCCCTGGCGGCCCAGGGTCGGAATGACCCCCTATGTGTCATTTTGGTGTCATTTTATTTATTCAAGTATTTTCGATTTTTCTAAAATGATTTGGGATTGTTCGTATGTTTTGTTTCACTTTAGTACCTAATACACACTATACACTTTGCTTCTAAGATAAACTTCACTGCTTTGTTCTAAGATAAAAGAGAGTGAAGCACAAGTTTATTTAGAGATGTGTATGGTTCACCTTTACAAGGAATTGTATTACTTAACGTCGATAATAACCTCCATTAACTAATAACTCAATTTCTAACATCCGGCAACTATGCAAACAACTGCTTCATATAGTTTATAATGCTAATATGCAGATGTACATCAGAACACCTAAAGTTATGGCATTCAATCAAACAAAACATGTTTAAAGCTCTCGACCATTCAAGCACGAATACTTTCAAACTCTGGCACACACTCACATTGCTGGATACCGAAAAAACTACTAAAATCACTCGGGCGCACTCTCTGACTTTCTGTCTCTCTCACACACACGCATGCATTATTATTGGAGGTTGAATCTCACTCCCCTCAACTAATACCCTAATTCCATGCGATTAGCATTCTGTACGAAAGTGATTCGCTTGTATATATAAAGCTTCATTGCATATGTGCTATTGCTATTAAGTACTGAAATATAAACTTGTGGTAAAATTTGTCTCATACTGTAAAAGTAGAGGGTTGTATTTGCCGTACTATCCACAGAAGTATTTGCTTTAATTACTGGCAGCCAGTGTTTCAACAAACTCCTTTTGTATACTCTTTCACGGTAACGCATTGAGAATGTCTTCAAATATTATCCAAGGCCATATTGCAGTCACTGGGGAAACAGAATGACATGCAAAAATGTGATTAGAAATTGTATTTTCGTACAAATAAGACAATAGTACATTTAATGGGTTTCCTCTCTACAGTAACTACCAAGGAGCTACACTGTGAAAGTCACTGTTAAAAGATGTCATAGCAATGTGCCAATACTATGATTGCTGATGATAAACTCATCTTAAAATATGAGCCCATTGACCACTTGTAAGTTCAAGTACCAATAGTAGGTGTAACACGACTTTTAATTGTGATGTCAGACAATTGTATTTATAAAATGTCATACGTGGTGTGATTATAATGGAAAAAAGTGTATTTTCGGAGCACAATAGATCATGAAATAAAAGTGCTTCTTTAATTCAGTGGAAAATTATATTTTTTATTGTGATGGATAGAATCCTTAACTTTTTCCATAGCCGAGGGATTTATTAAATGCGATGTTGTAATTGATTGTAGATTTAATGTGTATTCGACCAATAATTCAGTATATTAAAAGCAGGACACGTCTCTCATCTTAATATAATGATTGCAAAGTGGCAAAGGTTCCACTTTGTTCCATTTTTGAAAATAGATTTATACTGCACCCACACTCATATATTCTCCGGTGATTAATATGCAGCAGTTAGGTTTTACTGATCATCAATAGTTTAGATTCTGAATAATCTTCAATTAAATAACTGAGAAATCATATTGCTTCTAGCATCAGAATAGTACAACGTTGTAATGGTTTGAATAGGAATATGTAATATATTGTTATACAGTTCCTAAAACAAATTTTCAAATCGTCACAAACGAGGTAACAATATCTGTCACTGGAGGAAATCAGTGGAGGAAAGGGGTTGAAAGACTGAACGCCCTGACCTCCACTCCCCCATACAAAAAAAAAACACTGTTCACATAAACGGGAAACCCGATATTTGGCGCTCCTGCTTTGGCTAGTGTCAGGGTATTTATCAGTGTCTAAAAACCATAAAAAACAAGTGTACCATATTTCGCCATCATTACTATAACTGATAAATGAAACACAGGATTGGGAATGTAGGTGAGTAGGAAGGGCGATGCGCCAGAAGCACGCTGTGTGAATCTTTCCATTTGACCTAATGTCAGGAGGGGGCATTGGAATTATCTGAACATTGGAATTACAAGCCTGGAGAACCATAGCTATCATGGCAACCTTTGATTAAACTCTGTCTCTGTGGCACATTAGGTGAACACAAGGAAAACTTCGGGTGTAGATAAGGAAAACAGGGGAATTATACAGGATACACTTAAGATTGGCAGCCTGGAAATTCCCCACATAATAAATCTATTGGTGTTGGATTTGCAGCACTAAGTGCCGGATTCACACAGGTAAACTTACACTTTTGTGTACATTTACGATTGTATAGTATTCATTAAGGCATTTAACAAGTGGTATCAAGTGGCGGCTCCTCTGATAAGGTGGAGAAGCGTTGTCCACTGCATTAAGTAAAAGGAAAAATCAAATGGTAATAACGAAACGTTATTATTTATTTTTCATTTAGAGCCAAATTAGGGCAGGGAGGGTCAGAGCTGGAGGGATCTGGAGGAGGAGTGGTATGTGCACCGTACGTGCGCCTGTATGTTTGGCCTACTGTGTTGGGCCGGCCAAACATACATACGCACTTTGCATTTCTCCACCCAGCTGCATTGCACAGCTGGGAGGAGAAAGTGCACAGGGTCCTGTATGAGCGTTGAATAAGGCCACTCCCCACCAATCACAATGCTTCGTTTATGTTGGTGACAGCAGCATCATGATCAGCTGAGGGGTTTGAGGAGCCTGTGTGCTGCCAGGAAGAGGACGAGGACAGAGGAGAGATGAACCCGTCTCCTAAAGGAGCAAGTACGTGTTTTTATTTATTCATTTTTTTTAAACTCCCCCCCACTCCACCCCCATTGAGTGGCATCTGCCACTGATAGTATCTTTATGACAACAGAGTCTCTGCACATAAAAAGATAGGACTGTCCTATCCACAGTCATAAATATGATGCTAGTAAAATACATTTATGAATAACAAACAATCGTAAATGTATGCAGAAAAGTGTTTACCTTTTGAATCGGGCCCTGGGCAAGCAACAGGGGGCGTAAGGGCTTGGTGGAAAACATTTTTTAAAACTATATCATTTAGGATATCATTATATCCTTAATTTGTGTACCTGCAGGTAAGTTATTTGCAAAACGGTGTAGATGCCCTCAACTAGATTGCTTCATGCAAGGAAAAATCACATATATGGAGACCAAGAGATTTGGCTTTCCGACTGGCACCTTTGGCAAGTGCCAGGGTATTTATCAGTTTAAATCACTGATCATAGTCTCTTTCTCTGTTTGCACTCATCTTCAGTAGCAATAAATCTACATGATGTGAAAGCCAAAAGGATTACACACATTATGAGAAATTGGATTTCTAGTTGGCAGAGGTAGGCACCCCTCCCAAGCAGGAACCACAATCCTACTCAGGGTACGTTAGATAGACACCATAACTTAATAAGTCCTCACCATCTAGAAGCTTGGCAAAGAACAGGCAGGCTTAAATTAGGAGGCAATGTCTAAAGCATTTGTGCACCATTTAAAACAGTGAAACAGTGAAAACACTACTCTAAAATATATCACCTGATTAACAAAATAGACCTTAATTTAATGATTGAAACAAGATCAAAACATCAAAAATCCAATAATCAGAAGTCGAGATATGATTTTTTGAAGAATATCTGCAAATAGAGGGGCATATTTATGAGCCCCTAGTGCCACTGGAGCGTCACGTTACATGACGTTCCAGTGGCGCTAACTTCTGTTCTATATTTTTAAGGAGGTGTAATACCACTTTTTTTGTTGTTACACCTCCTTGTAAATATGGGCCCCTCCGCACAGTTATCTGCGTCAGAGGGGCGTGCAATGGGTGTAGCTGTGGGCGTGCCACACCCATTGCATTTTGGTGCTGCCTCAGATTTAGCAGATTTATGAGATTTCGTAAACCTGATGCAGTGCCAAAATCTAACACCACCCCCAGGGGTGGCGCTAGCAAGGCGCAACGAGGAGGAATCCTTTTATTCCTCCTTGTTTTTTGCTTTTTTTATGCAGCTTGCATAGAAAGAGCAAAATGGCAGAAATGATTGTTTATGTGCGGGAAGGTGTCCCTACATGCACATAAACATTGATTTGAAAATTATGCTTTGGCGCTTCCGTGTGTGCTGCAGAACACAGCAGACACAAAAGTGCCAAACCCCATTAGTGATTGTTTATGTGCAGGAACAGACACGTTCACATACATAAACAATCACACCCCTTCAACGCAGACATCCTTGCACAATGCAGCAAGTATGCCTGTGTTGGCACTGGCAGCTAAATTTAGCGCCACCACAGGGAACAACACAGGGGTGCGCCGTATTCACTTAAGTACTCTGCATCCCTGCATTGTGAAAATTTGGGCCATAGTGGTTAGAAACATATATCGCCAATCGGGGCTATGCATTTGCACAGGGTCAAATCTGAAAAGTCAGGTGACCGCAATGGAGCACGGTCGATATAGGGATCAGCCTTGTCCCGCTGAAATCAGGACCTTGGTTCGGGCTTGTGTCGGCATCGAGGGAGGATGTGAGGAGTGAAGCAAGCCGAGCTGCATCATCTTTGACTTAGCTGATGTAGGCAAAGAATCAGTTCTGAGCCTCGTAATTGGGGATGGATCACTGCCAACCCCTTTATGTGTAGGCAATGAGTCATTGATGAGCTGCGCAGTCGGCAATGCAATGTCTCCTGAAGCAGCAATGCACCGCATCAAAGGAGATGCGTCGCTTCGAACTGGTGCATAGACAGTGATGCATGTATTTTACAGTTGCAGCACTTTATACCCACTTACAAGGGCCAAGCATTGGATTGGCACCCTTTGTCAAGGCAAGACTTGCATCAAGTAAAGTCCAGGTAATATTACAGGATTGAGTGAAGTCTTTGATGTCCCTGAGACTTCAGAACAGGATGAAAGCCAGCAAGCCCTTGAAGGCCTGTTGGTTCTTGAAATGTAGGGATGCAGGTCCAGGTCTTCACACTCCCTGGCCAGGAGGGCAGCAGGGCAGGCACAGCAGAGCAGGAATCCAGTAGGGGCAGTAGTCCAGCAGAGTCCAGCAGAGTCCAGCAGAGTTACAGTCCTTTCAGCATCACAGCAGTCCTTCTTCCTGTCAGAGTGTCCTCGGGTCCAGATGTGTTCTGAGTTGGTGGTGTCAGAGGTCCTGTACTTATAACCAGTTGTGTATTTGAAGTGGAGGATACTTCAAATACAGGCCTTTGAATTACACAAAGTACCTACCCTGGCTCCAGACTCACTACAGGTGGTATACAGCTCTTTGAGTGGGATAGGCACAGCCCATTCAAGTGCAAGCGTCAGCTTCTTCCTCCCATCCTGCCCAGAATGACCAATCAGGATGTTAATTGCCCATCAGGATGTGGATGTCCCATCAAGCACACACAAATTCCATTTGTGTGTGGCTGTCTAGAGGGAATGCTCAAACCCAGATGTCACCCACCAAAGATGTGTATTCAGAGACAGACAGAGGCACAAATTAGTTAAAGTAAGAAAAGCCAACTTTCTAACAGTGGCATTTTCAGTCTTGCAACTTAAAATCCAGCCTTACCATAAGCTGTAATTTGAAACTGTGAGTCCATAGACACCAAATTCTAAATATATATCTTTTACCAAATGGAAATTATACTTAAAAAATGTAACAAGATAAAATTTAATAAGGTAATACCAATGTTGACCTATGGGAGAGATAGGCCTTTCAGTAGTGAAAAACAAATGTAATAGCTTTTCACTGCCAGGACATGTAAAACTTAAAAGTACATGTCCTATGTTTTATATTCACCGCAAACTGCTATTGGGGCTGTACAGGGCCTTCCCTTAGGGGTGACTTATATGTATTAAAAAGTAAGGTTTGGGCATGACAAGAGGGTTAACTTACCAGGTCGATAGGGCAACTTAAAACTGCACACAGTCTCTGCAATTGCAGGCCTGAGAGGTTTAAAGCGCTACTAAAGTGAGTGGCTCAATCAGTGTTGAAGGCCAACTAGCAGCAGTTAATCTACAGGCCCTGGGAAAATGTAATGCACTTAGTAGGGACTTATAAGTACATTAAATATGCCAATTGCAGGTAAGTCAAATCTTACCATGCTTTAGGGAAAGAGCCCATGCACTTTAGCATTGGTCAGCAGTGGTAAAGTGCCCAAGGTTCTAAAGTCAACAAAAATGAAGTCAGAAAACAGAAGGTCTGAGGGGAAAAAAAGTCTGGGGAGACCACGCCAATGATGCCAGGTTTAGCACAGGTTTTTAAGGTGCTTTTTGTATATACTGTAAAAGACTTAGGCCCAGATTTAAGAGGGCCTAGCACCGTATTAGCGTAATTTGTTTTTCACTAATGTGGTGTTGGAAGGCAAAAAACCCCATGCCATATTTACAAAGTGGTGCAATGCATGCATCGTGCCACTTTGTGTCCCCTTGCACCACATTATGCCTGCGCCAGGCATAATGTATGGAAGGGAGGCATTCCTGCCCTGGGGGGCTGAAAAAATGGCGCAAATAAATCTAAGAGATTTATTTTCATCATTTTTATCTGCATTTTTGATGCCTGCTAGAGCAGGCATTAAAAAAGAGGCTCCCATTGTTTTCAATGGCCCTCTGGGTGCTTTGCAGGATTAGCATCAACATTTTTAATGCTAATCCTGCAAAGAGCCAGACTAGCGTAAACTGTTATGACACTAGTACCTTTTACTATCACCATTGTGCGCTGCATTTTAAATACAGAGCACACATAGTGGTGTTAGGGGGCGCTAAAGGGTGCAAGCAGAGTAGCGATGCACTGTGCAGAGACACTTTTCATAAATCAGATCCCTAGCTTTTAAGATCGTGCCCTTCAACTTTGGAGACAAGCAAGTACGCTGAAAACATTATTAAACTTAAATAATGTGAACATGAAAAATGGTCACTTATTTAGGGCCAGATGTATTAACATTCTCTCCAAATCGCAATTAGGAAATCGGTATTCCTAATGTATGAAACTCTTTTGAGTTTCATTAGGAATTCCTAGTGGGGTGCAAATAGACCTACCTCATGATTATTAATGAGGTAGGTCACAATTGTGACCCAGTAGGAATCACAGCCATCACAGGGATGGTGGCTTGTCTGTGACAGCATTTTGATAAAGCAATCTTTAAAAAAAAAAAAACGCAGCCCATTTTCCTTCAAGGAAAATGGGATGCGTTTAAGAAGAAAAACTGAAACCATTAAGTTTCATTTTCTTAAGAACAGGCACTGCCTGCTCTTTAAAAATGTTTATTTTCCATTCTCAAATGGGAACGGGTCCTCTGGGAACCCCTTCCCATTTGTGAAAGGGTTACCACTCCTTAAAAAAGTAGGTGAAATATGAATGTTTTGCAAATGAAATTCAGTCACAAAACCATTCAGATCTGGTATTTGGAAGGGACGCCCTAAATACACCCCTTCAAAATAGTAAAGTGTTACCCAATCGACGATTGTGTTTTGTGCATACCTAAAAGCATTTTTGCGGTCCAAAATGGCCCGATCAGATGTTTCTGACTGCAAAAATGGTTCATTCATCTTGGTCTTAGTTCTATAGTAGCATATGCTAGCTAAACCAATGTTTCTGAAAGATTAATGCTTAGTCAAATAAATCCATAATTCGCAGGGGTTCCGATGTGAACTGAATGCAAACGAATCAAATGCTGTAACTTTGCTACATTTATATATTAAAGACATATTTAAAGAAGATTTATTTTTTATGTCATGGTTTAATTTGTTAGAACCTTGTGTATTTTGTGCACTCCTGACAAATTTTTAAATTAACATGAACTTATGTGGTCCTAAAGATAATGCAATATTTTTAACGTATTTAATAAACTCATAAAAATAGTAAAAAACTGATGCTTTATTTTTTAAAGGATTATATATCAAATAAAAAAGTTAGGAGAGGTCTTCTGTATGAAACGTTGAGCACAAGCACAGCTGAAGAGTTGTAGTCATGTAAACATCATGAAAACAAGGTCATTATCAACTGCCCCCCATCATTACTACAATTGTTACTATAAATGAGAACCAGAGCACAGGATTGCTAAAGTGGGTGAGTTGGCAGGGTGGTGCACCAGGGGCACTCTGTGTGTATATTTTCCTATGGCCTAATGGCAGGTCGGGGTAGTAAAATTTCTCTAATCATCACTGGAGAACCATAGCTAGCATGGCCCTCTGTCTCTGTGGCCTCATTGGGGGAGCATAAGGAAAGCTTTGGGTGTAGCTAACGAAGCAGGGAAATTAAAAAGTGTAAACTTAAGAATGGCAGCCTGGAAATCACCTCAGTAATAAATCCATCTGCTGCAGCACTAGGTTCTTGTGCAAGTCTACAGTGGAGAAAGGGACTAGTTCAAAAAATAAAAAAAACTATAGGCCATATTTGCAAACCTTTGACACAGGGCAGCGGCGCAAGCCTTCTTGCTGCGCTGCCCTGCCTCGAAAGAAAAGGGCATTCCTGTCCTTGTCCCCTTCGCTGGCGCACAATAGGCTGCCAAGCCCAACACAGGCATCCTTGCATCATAGTGCAAGGGTGCCTGAGTTGCTGGGATTATTGTTTTTGTGCAGGAGGGAACACTTTCCTGCACAACAGCAATCAAGAGAGGCATTTTCCTATTTCTATGTGTGCTGCAGAGTGCTCTCTCCTTAAAACACTGTAAAACTGCTACACCCAATTGATCTCCTATCTAGAAAATTGGGGAGTTAGAAGCATACTTAAATAATCTCTTCAGCTTCCAATAAATCAACAACTGATATAATAAGGGGTTGGAACTCTTATGTGGTATGCCTCTCTGAAATCTCTTATTTCCATCAGGGGAGGGAGTAAAAACAGCTAATTGGTTTATGAAAGGACCCTCACCCACCAATACCACTGGTGGCATGCCTCATCCTTGGGTCCTCACCCAATACTCCTAATGAGCTTGGGTGAGCTCAACGCTACTGGTTACCGGAGCTCTTTCTTATTGGTGGCGCAAAGAGATCTGAGGTTAAAATTGCCTTAAAGTGTACCCTATGTTTATTGTCTACTTCTTTATTTAGTGTACCAATGGAAAAATTATAAACAAAAAGGGATGTCCATAGAATATACAATGTACTCAGATATGTAGGGTTGCATGTTTCAGCCTCTAATAATTGCCTAAATAGGTTGTGTGGATTTCTCCAGGAACAAATTCTCACATCTGCTGAATTGTATCATTAAGGCCTAACAATATTTGTGTGGTCCCCTTGTTCACAATACTTCCATCTGTAATTCAAAATGCTTGCCTATACCATTGTTTTTATACACATATTTAACACAGTTTATTTGCTTGTAAGTACTTAGTAAATGGCACTACCTGTACCCAAGGCCTGTAAATTAAATGCTACTAGTGGGCAGCAGCCCTCATTGTTTTACCCACTAATGTAGCACTGTAAAATATGTCTCAAGCCTACAACTGCAGGCAGTTTTAATGCTGCCATTTTGGCATATCAAAATTAAGCTTTTGCCAGGCCTAAACCTTCCTTTTTAGTACCTACAAATCACCCCTAAATGTTCACAGGGCAGGTGCATGGAGTTTAAAATGTAGGACTTGTGAGTTTTACATATCCTGCCAGTAAAAAAGCTCACAAAGAAGTCTTTCACTATTGTAAGGTTGTCTCTCCCATAGACTAAGACTGGGTCATCTCATTACACTTAATAAGTGCTAACTTCAAATTGTAAGCAGATAAAGAAATTCAATTTACGATCAAATGATTTGTAATTTAATCGCCTCTTTAATGTTAAAGACAGATTTTAAGTTACAATCTTAAAAATGTCACTTAGAAAGTTGGCATGCTTCTGCCCAATCCAGTTGTGCCTTTTTGCCGTTGTCCAGGATCACATGAGTGTGAATGGCTGTTTTATTATGGGTTGTGTATTGCTTCCAGACATCGAGAAAAAAAAAGGCCTGGGTGTGAGTTCTTCTGAACAGGATGTCTTGATTACACTTTAAAGGGTCCTGTCTGCAGCACACACAAAGGAACCAGTACCACAACTGCCCTTGCCTTTGCCGCCCTTGTCGATTTGGAACCAGGACCAGTTTAAAGGAAGTGACCAGAGCCAGTCTTGGCAGTAGGTTATAAAAGTTGGAACTTCAGATTGCCTCATTAAGACACTCCTTGACTTATTGACAAGTCAGAAGAAGGACTGCCCTGCTTTCTGAGGAAGGAAGATTGGATCTGCTAGCCTTGACCCTAGACTGTCCAGAGTGACTCCAAAGGTCAGTTGGTTGACCCTATGTATAAGCTAGAAACACAACAAGCTTCCTGATGTCTCTGATGCAATTGTCCAGCTGACCAGCACCAACTGTACTGGCCTGGACCTGCCTAAGCCCAGCTACTTGACTCAGTTGGAGTGAGTCCTGATCCCCAAAAGGTGTGCCCCCCACCAGGTCTTGGCCCACATCAGAATGTACTTCCTCTGAAGAAAATGTGAAGATACAGATCTTTTGGGATCCATTGCACCAAGAATCGACAACCCATGACAACCACATATAGAAAGCTCCATTGGGTCCTGCTCTTTGCACCAACAAAAATCTCTAGTGATAACCAGCTCTTCACGCTACAGCAGGGATAGTTCATGACTCTTGACATTTCTCGCACCAACAGCCTTCTCTATGCAGCCCTTTCGAATGTGAATGGCACCTTTCACTCATGACTTGAAAAGGTAACTCTTCAGCAGGACTAACCAGGTCCATGTAACTGATCTGCACTCCATCTTGGTCCACCTGAGCTTGTGATTCTCCCCCAGCCGGGGGCAACAAGATACCCACAAGTGATGTTTAGTGCATTTTTGTGCTGTTTCCACATGACCGCCAGGGCCAACGACCGCGGAAGCACCGCCAACAGGCTGGCGGTGCTTCCTGGCCAATTCTGACAGCGGCGGTAAAGCCGCGGTCAGAAAAGGGAAACCTGCGGTTTCCCGCCGGTTTTCCCCTAGCCATAGGAATCCTCCATGGCGACGCTGCAAGCAGCGCCGCCATGGGGATTCCGACCCCCTTCCCGCCATCCTGTTCCTGGCGGTTCTTACCGCCAGGAACAGGATGGCGGGAACGGGTGTCGTGGGGCCCCTGGGGGCCCCTGCACTGCCCATGCCACTGGCATGGGCAGTGCAGGGGCCCTCTAACAGGGTCCCATAAAGATTTTCAGTGTCTGCTTTGCAGACACTGAAAATCGCGACGGAGGCCACTGCACCCGTCGCACCCCTTCAACTCCGCCGGCTCCATTCGGAGCCGGCTTCATTGTTGAAGGGGCTTTCCTGCTGGGCCGGCGGGCGGCCTTCTGGTGGTCGCCCGCCGGCCCAGCGGGAAAGTCAGAATGACCGCCGCGGTCATTTGACTGCGGTACGGTCTTCTGGCGGTTCCCGCCAGGCGGGCGGCTTCCGCCGCCCGCCGGGGTCGGAATGACCCCCAAAATGTCCAAAACTCGTATCTTGTTGGATTGATTCCACTGACTGGATTTTGTGTGTTTTTGGTGTCATATCACTTGTTTAATGTTTCTCTTTCTCTAAATTGGTTTGATACTTATATGAGTTGTGTTTTTTCCCTCCCAACAAGAGTAGTAAGTCACCAGGGGGCTATCCAGGCTGTGAGTGTTGTCGCTGTAGGGTGGTGGGTTCTCATCAAAGAGCCATGTCTTGAGATCTCTCCTGAAGATGAGGAGGGTGTGAGCCGTATGCAGGTGGGGGGGGGAGTCCTCCCTGAACTTAGTGGTGATGTAGGAGAAGGAGCGTCCACCTCCGTGACTGTAGTGCATCCTAGGGTTTGAGTTAGGGTGAGGGAGCAAGAGCATAGTTCTCTGAAAGAGAGCCTGTGGTTGATGAGATTGGGTCCGATGTTGAGGAGGGCTTTGTGCAAGGGCAGGCAGTGGAGATCTCTGAGGTGGGAGGAGATTCCAGACCACCTAGTCTAGCCTGCGAGAGATGAGGGTTTGGGTTATACATTTTCCAACTTCGATGGGGATCCATCTGAAATTTCTTTGTAGCACTTGGAGGATGCGGAAGCATGAGGAGGTTACTGCGTTAAATTTGTTACTTGAAGGTTAGTTTGCTGTCAATGATGAAACCTAGGTTGCAGGCATGCTCAGACGGTGTTGGGGTTGACTGAGGGTGGGGGGCCCCAGGTGTCATCCCAGGGGGAGGTGTTGTCACCGAAAATTATTGCTACTGTCTTGTGAGTGTTCAGCTTCAGGCAGTTGGATCGCATCCATTTGGCAAAGTGGGGTATGGCGGTGCTCAAGATGGTCCTGGGGGTGGCGTGGTCTTCTGAGCTGGAAGAGTATGAATTGAGTGTTGTCGGCCTATGAGATGATGTTGAGTCTGTAGGAATGGACGATTGTGGCCAGGGGTGCCATGTAGGTGTTGAAGAGTGTGGGGCTGACTGAGGAACTCGGGGGGATATTGCATATGATGTTCTTGGGTTCTGAGGTAATAGGTGGGAGGCGGATTCCCTGGGAGCATCATGTGAGAGAGGTGTGTATCCATTTGAGAGCATTACTTCAGATCCCGAGGTGGTGGAGTCTGGAAATTAGGGTGTAGTAGGAGTCTGTGTCAAATGCAGCAGATAGGTGGAGGAGGATCAGGGCTGCCTTCTCTTGGAGGTCGAGGAGAGACCTGATGTCGTCCATTGCAGCGATCAGGGTGGTCTCGGTGCTGTGGTTGGTGCGGAAACCACATTGGAGGGTGTCAAGGAGATTGAGTCTTACCTGGTGTTCAGAGAGCTGTTGGTTAATGGACCTTTCTAGAACCTTGGGACAGGGAGAAGTGATATCAGGTGGTAATTTTTAAGTTTGTCGGAGTCGGCGGATGGTTTCTTCAAGAGTGGTTTGACCTCTGCTTGCTTCCATGCTTCGGTGATGGTGGCAATCCTGGTGGAGGTGTTGAGGACGGGTGCAAGAACGCTGCTGATTTCCCTCTGTCCCAGGTTATTGGGGCATGAATTGTTAGGAGAGCCGGAGTGGGTTGAACTCATGAGGGCTGCGGTTTCTTGGGTGGATAGTGGCCTCCAGTTGGTGATCAGGTGCCTAGGAGTGCCTTCTGATGGGGTCAGAAGATGGTCAATGCTGGAGATTTGGGGTGGAAGTTGCTGTAGATGCCTGTGATTTTCTTGTGAATGTAGTCAGCTAGCAAGTCGCAGAGGGGCTGAGAGTTTGAATAGTGTTTTCTGTGGCTGCTGAACAGGAGAACTCCTTGATGATTTTGAAAAGTTCCTTTGGGCATTTGGAGCTTTCCTCAATGCAGTTGGGAAGGGAAACCTTTTCACTTTTTGGAGGTGGTGGTGTTATTTATTAAGTGCCTCTTTGAAGGTGGTGTGATCTGCTTGGTCTCTGGTCATGCGCCATCAGTTTTGTAGCCATTTGCATTCTCTCTTGAGTGTGTGGGTGAACTAACTGGTGGGCTTGCTCGATCTTCTGGTGATATAGTTTCTTGTGGCAGCAACTTTGGCGGTGCTGTTGAGGATCAAATCTGATAGATTGTGGGCGTCTTGCTCAAGTTTGTCAGATGGGTTGAGACTGCTGGGAGAAAAAGCTTCAGGAGTGACAAGGTGGTATAACAAGGCAGCAGCAGGATTCACAATTCCACATGGTGGGTTATATCAGTCAGTTCTCTCAATGATGAATTTCTGAAGCAAACATCTTGCAATAAGAGGAAGAAGCAGACAGTATCTGATGATTGTTCCACAATTTCCAATAAAGTTACTGATTACTCACACTATAGAACTTTGATTATAAACAAAATGTTCCAAGCATATGCAGATTTTGTAAGTAGGCGAAACATAATGTATGGTCATCAGAATTATGCATTAGGGGCTACTAAGCTATTCTTTTGTGAGTGCAGAATGTGTTTTCTTTGGAAGGGCACATTGACTACTTAGACATAGTTTGAAGTCATTTCATGCACACTTTTTCAAATTAGGATTTTAATTAAGAATGCAGCCAAATTAAGATCTGCACTTGCCCTTTGCTAGTGTTTGTATATTTGGTGGTAATTTGATGCTCTTAGTAGTTTCCGGCACAATGTCCAGAGGATATGAGTCTTTGAATCTTGAACCTATTGTATTGGTCTCCCTCTGAGATCTTCATTAGTAAGTTTGTGAATATCCATTTTACTTGGGTTGGGGAATCAAAGCTTGCAGACACTGCTTATTTGTGCATTTGCACATAGTGTATACCAGCATTAGGTACTTGCTTGTCCTTGTAATCTGTCATGGAGCAGCCTCTCCTGGAGACTTCTCTTCAACCTTTAGGGCAAAGAATCTTGCCAAGGCAGTGTTCTCTTCAAATCGGATGGTAGTTTGGGTACACCAGACAATGGTGTGAAAAGTCCATAGACTGTTTCCCCCAAACAGGATGTGACAACTGTCATAACATAACACAGGGCAGTCATTTTATAATACGACCCCAAATGAAATCTGAGAAGGTAAGTACACATTGGTATATAACTTAAAGTCATAATTACCCTCCTAATTTCATTTAAAGTTCACTTTAAACATAGATTGTGGTATTTAAAATATTTTACTTTACACAGTTTGACAACAGGTTGGATGTTGGACCCACCTGGGTTAAGGCAGGCAGTTGCAGCCTCGGTCGGACTGAAGCTGGAATCACAGCAGATGCAACCCCATCTGAGAAGATAAAGTCGCAAACAGATCTGTTTGACTCAGTAACTATGGCAGGTACAACCTCAACTAGGCCTACAGTCATTTGCAGCCCCTGTCACGTTGATGCAGTAGCCATAACAGATGCAACCCAGATTGGGCTAATATGAAGTTTTAGCAAGATTTCACCAATTCAGTAACCAAGGTAGATGTAGCTCTGACCAGGCTGATAGACAGAGAAATTTGGTTCTACAAAGAGCCATTTGTGAGAGACCATGGTGGCCATCTGCAATTGGGTCACACCCAGCTTTCTCTCAGGTTGTCAGCCCTCTCTTGATGACTCCCAGTCTCCAAAATATTGGGCCTTTTTTCTTCTCAACACTTTCTCCTCCTGTATGTCCAAGCAAACTCCTTACCACTTTCAGCAGGAAGGCTGGCTTCTAGGCTCTTCAGGCAGATCCCAAGCTCCTACAACAGAAAGTGTGACTTCAAGGAATTCCCATACTCTTTGACCACAGTCAAGGGCCCAGGACCTTGAGGAAGTATTTTTGATTAGTATTCACTCCCACAGAGGTCACCAGAGGGGACCAGATCAGGTCCAGTAAGGCTTGGTCAGCTGGAAAGCAGTAAAAGGCCTCTGATAGGTGGTCAAATAGGAGGTCAACCAACTGAATCTTGGTCTGTTAGTGTCCTGGAGTCAAGCCAAGCAAGTCCAAGCTTCCTTCCGGTTCTTTAGACAACAGGGTAGTCCTTATACTGGAGTATTTCTAGGTCCAGGAGTCAGGGGCGTAACAAATGCCCCCATAGCCGCTGTGGTGCGCAGGGTCCCCCAAGCTCCAGCGTGCCCCCTCATCAATGTACCTGGCTTGAGTGAGTCCAGAGGGGGGGATCCCTCCATGTTCTGTGCAGGGGGGGCAATTTCGTTATTGCACTGCCAGGAGTGTTCTCAAGAGAGATCTGGGGATACCTGTCTTATGCCTAGTGCCAGCCTGTGGGTGAGGGCAATCCATTGTTCAGCCTCTAAATTAGCTCTGAGCAACTCCCCTCTCCCCCACTGGATTTGGAGCCAGCCTGACAAATAGGAAGCAGGTCTAAGTGTGACCTTCATCAGCCAGTGACCGGGTAGGCATCTTTTGAAGCTAGGGTAGTGGCTTGGCACAGCCCTCCAGTCAATCCTGTCAAGTAGGGAAACTCCCTCATCACCCTCAGAGCCCTTTGACTACTGTGTCCACATCTCAACATAGCGAGCCATCAGTAGTCAGGTGACAGTTGGACATTGGCAGATAGGCCTTTTGGTTTTAGGCAAGAACAAGACAACTTTCTAAATGTGGCGTTTCCAAATTAGTGATGTAAAATATGACCTACCATTAAATTGGATTTTAAATACTATTAGAACATTGGAATGCTGGGGGCTCCATTGAAAACAATGGAGTGCTGCGGGCTTTTACTGGCCGGTAAAAGCCCGCAGCGCCAACATTCCAATGTTCGCTTTGTTCACAGCAACAGCTGTGAACAAAGCCTCACGGAGCCCGAGGGGATCTTAATCCCTTCCGGCTCCGTGAACATTTTTTTTTTTAATAGAACATTCTGCCCTGTGTGGCAGAATGTTCGAATAGCCTTAGAACCCGCCGTAGCGGGCTCTACCGGCTATTAAAGTCCCTCTCCCTTGTTAAATGCCCTCGCCTTCGGCTCGGGCATTTAATGCGGGGAGCGGGCCTTTAATAGCAGGTAGAGCCCGCTACGGCGGGTTCTAAGGCTATATTAAAATGAGTCCTTTAATTATTTCCGAGCAGTTCCCAAGCTAACTTAATTTAGCACTTATTAAGTCCAATAGTATAAAGCAGTATTAGCCAATGGCAGAGCTAGCATTGCCACAGTGAAAAATGACTTTGGAGGTTTTCCCCTGCCTGGACATGTAAAACATTAAATATACATGCCCACCTTTTAAGAGTTATTTTGCAGGTTGAAATTGCAGTTTAAAACTGTAACCCAGGCTGCAGTGGCAGTGGCAAACCTGGACACAGGTTTTTACAGTGATACTTTAATTGGGTGGCACAATGAGTGCTGCAGCCCACTGGTAAGGCTTACTTTACTGGCCCTGGGTACACGTAGTATAATATACAAGGAACTAAATAATATGTGTCAATCAGGTGTATACACATTTTACCATGTTTGAAAAGGAGAGCACAAGTGCATTACCACTGGCTATCAGAGATAAAGTGTGCAAAGACCTATGGCCAACAATTATGGGTTTGGCAAAAGAAGGCAAAAATCTGGAGGAGTACCTCACAAAAGATGGGCACTTTCAATTCTGATCATCTGAAAGACATACCAAAGTGCATACAAAATCAATTTGGAGACCTAGTTCATTATGTTGTACATCACAAGCATCAGGACCATCTCTCCCTTAATGATATTGTCCAACAACAAGATCAATATCCGTAAATACTGTGATAAAATACGGAGTTCCAAACATGATGAAGTGCTTCCTCAAAATAAATTCCACCCAGACAGAATCGCCAATAAAGGCAAACAAGAAACACTGCAATGATGACAAATGAAGATAAATCTAGATGATTTTGCTCCAAATCCTATTAGGTATGCAAAGCTTGCTTCATGGTGTACAGTGCTTAATTTGTGCTTGTTGTTTCCGGTGCGGTGCTCCGGCACTTATTTCTGAGGGCCGGCGCTTAGTTTTCTGTCTCAAGCATTTGCTGCCAGCAAAAGACACGTGGGAAAGACGGAGAAAGAGAAAAACGAAAAAGCGTCAGAAAGGGAAAAAGCAGGAAGCTGACAGAGTGAGCCGAAGGGGCAGAGAGTGGCTATAAACGGACTGGAGGCCTGCAGTGGCTACAGGATTAGGCTGCATCAGTATTATGTGCTGGCACTTTTATTTGCAGCAGTTGCATGTTTAAGAGGAGAGCTTTGAACACCGTCACCTTTTTATTTACAAATTAAGCACTGAAAGTGTACAAAACTAAGATCAGCTGGCCCCAGCTGACCGTGATTGCAAAGTGAAGCCTTTAGTTCCTGAAGCTAACTTTAGTTTAGAGATAGCTATAATTTTAGCCGGTGGTTGCCGTGGGAGACACCAGCCTTATTTTTAGAGGCCTACACTTATTTTATTTAATCAGGAAATTACTGCGAGCATAAGACACATCTGGGAAAGACGGAGGAAGAGAAAGACGGAAAAGTGTAACAAAAGGAGAAAGCAGGAAGCTGCAAGAGTGCAATGAAGAGGAAGGGAGTGGCTGTAAATGGATTAAAGAGTCCCGAGATGGTTTAGATTTATGCTGCCTCAGTACTCTGTACTCGCACATTTAATTGCAGCAGCCCCTTGTTCCAGAGGAGAGCCTTGGATACCAGCACTTTTTTGCTTCAATAAAAAGCACTGGGTACTGGTCCTGTATCAAAACATTGCTAGTAATACCTTGCTTTCAGGATTCCCAGAGACCCACCTGAAACCACTGAAGGGAATCCTTTAAACTGAAGATCAGTCTTAGCAAAGTTTTTCTGAATTTCATTTGGAATTACTGCATCATACTGCACCTTTTCATTACAAATCTGACAGGCTAGCTCCATTATCCAGTTTTTGATAGATGTGCCTACTTGTGTCTTCAGGCAAAACATCGTTTCATTTTATCCATTTCTGTTCCCCCTCCACCCACCCCTCTTTCCCTCTCCATTTGTGCCCCATTATGTAAGCCTGCAACTGCTCCCTGCCCCCTCTCCTTCCAGTCATCCACTTATAATTTTAAACATTGCTCTTTACACTGCTCTATTGCTTTGTGGCTAGCGGTGTGCCTTACGTACATACTTACAATGATTTAAATCTGGAGAATATTTTCTGCAACGGTCTAGCACATCCACATTAAATAAGATGAAATGGCACCAGAATATTGTACCCTCTCCTAAAGAAAGGTTATGAAGCAAATGTGAAAGAGCTCTCAAAATGCCCATTCAAAGTCCAAACAAACTTTTTTTATGTAAGACAGAATTACTACTTGTTTACTTTAGAAAATCGCAAATAGTAGATAGCGATGTGCCACTTGAAGCTGAAATTTAATAAAATGTGGTTTAACAAAGTGAATAAACATAAAATAACTAGTTATGTCTTGAGTAAATATGCGAGAATATTTTTCAATTTGTGGGCCAAAAGATACAGCACAAAGGGCCCAGGGGCGGTTCCTGCCTTACTGCGTTGGGACGTTGACCCACTGGTATTCTGGACCCCCATTACATGGAAATTACATACACTACATTAGATGAACTCAATGCAGCAGCAGCCATCATCATTCAAATTAGTGCGACTCATGTAAGAGTCGCAACTCAGTCAGCTTTCCAGTTTTGGGCGCAGTGGTGGCTCTGAAGGGGGTGGTTGGGGGCGGGGCCTCCATTTGATATACTCAACATGGTAGCACAAAGTGCACAGCATCTAGGCCACAAAATGCACATGTCGGGTTGGATGGCTGCCCTTCTCTGGGCCATCCCGACATGTGCAGCAGAGGCTTTGCTCTACTGCACATTAGGGAGTGGGGGTTGCTCAAAACTGCAGAGCTCCAGTCTCCTAATGAAGGGTGAGTTTGCCCACTCAAGCCAATTCTGGCGCTGCTCTTATGCTGTGTTACTTTGCAAATAATACTGCCCCTTGTTTTATATGTCATAAATCTGGGTGAGTTTCTGGGCAGTCCACTAAGCATGAAGGATCAGTTCAGACCATAACAAAAGGTGATGTTTTGCAGAAAAAAGACCACATAGAGTAATCAGTTGGGCAAACCAATCAAGTCCATACTCAGTGTTATTTTATCTAGTTTAAGCAAAGACAACTCAAACACTGCTAAATGTTCCAGAACGGGTTCACTAGATTTTGGGCCTGATTTAATAAAGACTTGTGTTGTCTTTGTGGCAGGTACAGTGAAGCAAGGCAACTCAAGACTAAATCAGAATTACTATACTACACAGAGCCACCTTGCGTGGGTATACCTGGCATAGTAAATCTGGAGTAATAGATTAGAAAATCTGTAAATAGTAAATTTGGAAGTAACTGCTTTGAGTTGCTCTGCAGTGGAAAGGTGTTCCATGGGAGGAGCATGGATGCTCCCATGCATCTACCCGTCACTTATGGCACATTGCCAGATTTACCAACATTAGTACACCTGGGAATGCATCAAAATACTATGCCTTCCCAGGTGAAGATTAATGAGGATAAATATCTTTATTTCTTCTTGCTACTTCCTGACTCTGCAGCACACACATAAGGATAAAAATACCTCTGAGGACTGTAATAAATGGTTGATTATTTTGTAACTGATGCCACAGGTTGACCAAGTGAAATACAATTGCACAGTAAATAGGCGTTTTTCTGCCCTACTCCTCAGGTTTCAGAGCAATGTCCCTCCCACATTGTGACTCTACCCATTGCACAACCCTCTGAAGAGTCCTCAAGGGTCGTGAACACCTCTCCATTACCAACATATCGGCAGAGAATAGGAAGCAGCTATTACAATGGTAGCAGTGACTGTAGATTGTTGTCCATTCTCATACAATATGCAGCAGTCCGTAGAAGCAGTGGATGTATTAGAAAAACATAGTAGCATGCGCAGAGTTGTGGGGCTCTTACAATCTAAACCACCATGCCCTCTAAGGTGTTAGATGTGGACTACCCCAGAACTGGAATTCGCTACAGTCAAATACACAAAGAAGCTTGGAGCAAATAGAAAAGTATTGTTAGAAATGGGGTTTCTGGTTTGCTGGGGTATGCACCTAAGCCAAGCACAACTCACCCACTCTAGTCAAGGCAAGGGAGTTACCCATCCAAGATGACCTCTGCTCACCCCCTTGGTAGCTTGGCATGAGCAGTCAGGCAATGTGAAAAGCATTTGCACAACACACACACGCATAACACAATAAATACACCACAAAGGAAACACGACACCAAGTTATATAAAAATAAATTGTATTGTGCACAACATCATTAGACCAAACACGTCAGTAATACCCTGCTACCTAAGCAGTTGTCAGAACATTTCACAGTACTGTTACTCTGCATAAAACTAGCAGTTATCACATATAACACACAGGTTACTTATTATTTTGCAACATGAGCAGTTTTCAGGAAAACATTACTAAAGACATGCACTTGTCATGAAACCATCATAAATGCCCATACCAGGAACATTAGAAAACATATGGCAACTCATGAAAACACATTAGCATAGAATGCCCATAAAAGGAACATTAGCAGCTATATGGTAACTTAAAAGGAACAGGTCAGCATCATATTCCCAGATGATTTATACAGAATATGTGGCCATTCAAAGTACCTGTTTTTATAGGTTGGAGGCACCTCCTGTGCCATGAGGAAAAAGGGGGCCCCTGTGCTACTTTGTGCTCAAAAGGGGACCATTTGGTGATTGGGGGAGGTGGGTGGCATGCACCCACTACGCTTCATATATCGGGTCCCTCCTGGGGCGCACACCTAAATGGGCGCTTGCAATCTCTGTGTCCCCCCACCTCCGGGCCAAGCCTGGCCTTCCCAGGATTGGCAAAGCCAAAACCCCGACGAGGGGCAAAAAAGGGGCCCAGCAGTGCAGGGGGCCTCCGATGAGGCTTCCGCCCCGCTCGCAGCTCCCATACTCCCTTGGGGGCCTTGGTGGAGCGAAGTGGCCTCCAGTGAGGCTTACTCCTTGCTCTGATGACACCCAATGGGGTGGATGATCTACAGAGCAGTCCGCCAAGGCTGCATCGGTGAACAGGCCAAGTCGATTCCTGTAGGTGCCCCTGGATCACTCCTCAGAGCGTGCTTCTCCCTGGGGGCACCGCTAGGAGTGCGCTCGCTCCCAGTTGCTTTTCTTCATTCCCCAGGGGCAATTCCAAGAGCACGCTTCCAACACCACACTAGCCTACCGTAGGGGTGACTTACATGTAGTGAAAAGGGGAGTTCTGGGCCTGGTAAGTAACTTTAGATGCCAGGTCCCTGCGGCAGTAAACTACATTCACAGGTTCTGCGCTAGCAGGCCTGAGACAGGTTTGAAAGGCTACTTTTGTAGTTGGTGCAAGCTGCACTGCAGGCCCACTAGTGGCATTTAATTTACAGGCCTTGGGTATAGGAATACCACTGTACCAGGGACTTACAGGTAAATTAAATGTGCCAATCAGGTATAAGCCAATCATACCAAGTTTACAAGGGAGAGCATATGCACTTTAGAACCGATTAGTAGTGATAAAGTGACCAGAGTCATAACGTCAGCCAAAAAGGGTCAGAAAAATTAGGAGGAGAAGGCAAAACGTTTGAGGAATGACGCTGTAGAAAGGGCCAGGTCCAACAGGTATGTTTTCATAGTAGTTGCAGAAGTAGTCGAACGTTTGTCTCAGGCTTGTTGCTAAGTCTATTATCTGTGTTTATTGTTCTTCTGAGGTTGTGACTATTGTACAGCTGCTTTTATGAAGTTATAAATGTGAAAGTTGATCAGTCAGGAACAGAGAGTAGCCAACACGTGTTTCGTCTTCACCTTACTTTTTTAGGATTGAGGATAATTGTTTGTTTATTTTCAAAAGGAAAGGATGGCAAAGTTGTGTTCACAATCGGCTAAATAAGTACTGATGGATGCTGAAATACTATATAGCAAAGATGCATAGTAGGCACACTCATGAGGTTACGCTACTTCATCCTCTGAGTTGTGTAATGTAGGTGTAGAGATTGATTATTTTTTACATGTGACTATGATAAGCCAATCGGTATATGTGAGCCACAGTCATCTAATCTTTTGCCATCATGACTGGACTCACATAAGCCTAAATTAAATTGAGGCATCCTATTAGTCCAGTCATTTATGCAGTGATACTTTATTTAATGCACGATTGCCATAACACAGTTTATCAATAGATTATGCTTTGAAGATTTTCAGATGCCTAATATATTGTATTCTCATTTACTGTCTATTCTAAAGGATATTTAGCAGTGTTTACGCCAAATGAAATTATGTCATTTTGTCGTGTTCGTAAATCTGAACTATTCTGCCGATGAAACACACTTCTAATATGTCTCATATTGTTCTATAAACACTGCTAAATATCTTGCTCCTTGAGAAAGACCTTCTCTTACTGTGTAATCTCATTACTCGTAAATCAGCGCCGAATTCAAGCTGACTGAAAGGCCTCCCAAAAGGCACTTCAAGTGCAGGTAGTAGCAAAGGTTGCATGAAGAGCAGCAGGAGTCTTTGGTTCAGCTAACGGAAGTGAAAGCAACAGAAAGGGTAAACCTTTCAGAGGGATACTCCTGTGAAGACCCGTAGTACCTTTTCACTGTATCCTCGAGGATGTCCAGAAATGCAGCATTGCGGCAGGACAGATGTGGGCATTACATAGTGGCACTCTAATGTGGTGCAATGCAGAAGGTTTACAACATGGTGAATCCATGCAGGACTAATGAATATAATGAACATTAAAAAGATGAGTTGGGAGTGAGTGGGCCACGAAGAAGAAATCTAGACACAAAATGTATTTCGTACACAAAAAACAATGAAACCACCAGACAGTTGTTTTTCAGTACACATTTTACGCTTCTCAACACTGATGAATGCTTGCAGATACAGATCAGTACCAAAGAAGGGTTGCTGGGTGAGATGATACTGGAATAATACACTGAAGAATTACTTGATGCTTTGCAAAGATGGGTGCACCAGCATCTCAAATCCACATTGGTTGGACCCTACCTTTGAGAATGCATTATAAAGCCTGGACCTTTTAGCAAACCACCACATTCAATAGCACTAGCAACCCCAAATTCTTGAGACCTCTCAAAGAAGTCAATGAAAAAAGGATGAAGGAGACCTGTTCACTGAATGATCCATAGGAAGGATGTTCATGCCCCAAACTGGCCGTCTGTGCAAAATAGTAACACATCTTCAGTAATCGTCCACAGAAAACAAAAGAGTCAACTAAGAGGTGGGTCTATTGTGGAAAACTATTTCAAAGAGTGCTTCTCTATATGTGAAAAGCAATTGCCAATGAAAAACACACAACTGGGTTGGAAGATAGTGTATGTTTGGAGACCATGGATAGCCCTCAATGAAGTCCTTCTGCCTGCACCAAACTTGTGACAGCTAATACATGCTTACAAGAAGATATTTAAGTGTATCTCAGAACTTGAGCGAACTTTCTGCAGAGGGGTCAGACCCATATAATAATGTTTGGAGTACTACCCTCATTGTTAAGCATTCCATGCTTCTATCAAATGCTCTTTGGTTAAGAACTCTATACAATATAGAATGTTTCCACACAGATCTTTCCAAGTAGGAGCCAGCAGCACCAGAAAAGCTGTACCAAAAAAGAAAGAAACAGAAGAGGAAATAAAAGAAGGGAGGGACATGTCCACTAAGTGCTATCACCATGTTAATTGGTGGGTGGATAACCAGATCACATTTCAGAAATAACAAGAGAAAATCTGATGTTACAGTATGCTATTCCTATTTCCAGGTCTATGGTGGATAGACTCCATTCACCATTCATACTTGCTTTCAGGAGGAAAATAGAGAATTGTTTCTCAACAGGATTGAAACAATGTCTCCTATTGCAAGCATTCAAGAAGGCGATATTACAGTTGGCCGATAGCCCTCTAACTCCTACTGCTGGACAGTAGGAGGCAAATAAGACCCAACAAACTTTATTGAAATGCATTTATTGTCCAGGATTAAATGAAGCAACATAATTGTTACTACCACCATGTGCCAAGTGAGGAATCCTCTGGCTTTTTCAAATGACCTCTGTACTCTTTGGTTATTCTCAAGACTCATTTGCAACACATAGGGATTACATCATCTCTCCCTGAAACCACTGAGGAGAAGTTATAGACATATATGGTGGTGGTTGACAATGCTACCCTCTATCCAGCAGCATTAAACTACTCAGACTAACAGCTACCCACATTGTAAATGTTCTAATTTCTGAGTTTTCTTAAGTAGGGATGCCAAATGAAACAATGATGGGACAAATTTCTTCTCACTCTTATTGAAACAGTTTTGTCAACTATCATTTACTTGATTTATTTATACATTTATTCTACATTTTCTGCACTGCCAATCTGCCAGAGGTTGTCAGCGCACATTACACAGAAACAACATGAAAGATACCAGGGTCTAAAATTTACAATGATCAAACAGAAAGAAAAGAAAGCAAATAGTAAAAGAGGGAGGATGGGTAGAAGTTGGTAGAGAAGGAAGGATCACAGTGAAGAATATGAAGTACCAGTTAGACCGACAAGATGAAGGACCAGAACGAGGGACTGGAAAATAGTAAAAGAAGCAGAGACACAGCATATCTTAGATGTGAAATAGAAGGTGTAGGAGAAGGAAAGGGAATGGTTGGGAAGGTTGAGTAGGGTGGTGCAGAGCATGTGGGCATAGATAAGAAAGGAGTTAAAAGAGGCGAAAGGTAGAGTGTAGGGGAATAAGGTGAGGTAAAGAATGAGAACAAAGGGAGTGATAATTGTGTTAAAAGGTCTAAGGATTGGAAGTGAAAAAAGATCATATGGTAGAGGAAGGGATGTGAATGTGGAGGCAGGGAAATGTGCAGAGGGGAGAGGTGCATGAAGCAGGAGGTGAATAGCAGGGATGGAAGATATCAAGATGAAAGAGGGGAAGTACAAAAGTAAAAAGGAGAGGGCCAGGAACAGGGGACTAGGGTAAGAAAGAGGGAGTTGTGAGAGAAATGAGGGGCGATGAAATAAATAAGGTGGTGAGTGCGGGTGGGGAGCAGGAATTGAGAGTGTGCAGGAGCCTAGAGGCTGAGAATGGTCAAACGTGATAATATGGAAGTAGGAAATCAGGAAAGAAAGAGGAGGGGATGGACATAAGTGGAACATTGAGAAGAGATGAATAGAGGCAGTAGAGGCAGAAGGAGCAGGCAATAGAGGGATTGAGGGTATTGCTGGTAAAATGTTCTGTATTGAGGGTATTGCTAAAAAAAAAATCTGTAACAGAGCAATATGTTTGAAACAGGAGCTAAATTAGTGCAAGAATCAACTTAAGTTAAAAAAAATGTTTTGACTGATGTACTTTCACATCAACCTGTTGAAAAGAATAAATGATTCAGATTAATAGTGCCTGATGACTATAACAACTGAAGCAACTCCTGCTGAAGACGATATGTGTCCTGTTACGAATCTAAGATCCTGGCATGCTCTAGTATCAAAATTATTCTTCACAGAAGCCCAAAGGAAGACTTCAGGTCCGTGTCAAACAAGATAGAAGATGTGTTCTCAATACCTGGAGGACATATCTCATTAATTGATCCTAAAAGTAACAATGAGCCCAGTAACTATTGCATACCTGAAGCCTGACAGGGAGCAGTTGACCAAGAAATAGAGAACATGTTGGCCTTAGACATCAATGGATATCTGACCAGTGACTGGACTTCTCCTATAGTCATAGTCCCAAATCCATTTGTTTTTGCATTAATTTTTGTTAGACTAATATGATGTCTGTCTTTGATGCTTGTTTTATACCATGTGTTGGCACATTAATAGAGCCACCCAGAGAATGCATGTACCTCAGCATGTTTTACCAATGGAATACTGGCAGGTTTCCCCCTTAGACCATCTGATCAATACAATATAGCAGGGATTGTTGCAATTCATGGTCCTTCTTTTAGTGCTTCAGGGAGCACCTGCTAAATTTCAAATGATAGTGGATGCTCTAGTAAAACCATTTGAAGCCTTTACATCTGTGTACCTTGATAATGCCATAATATTTAGACATATTTGGGACAGTCATGTATAGCATTACATACAGTGTTAAAGACCCTCAGCAATACAGCAGTGGAAACCAATCACAACAAATGTGTGTTGCCACCTACCAGATCACTACAAAGGGCACACTTTTTGTAATGATCAGATCAGACCCCCGGCACTAAATAGTTAAACCTATTTAGCCTTCCACAGGCCTACAACCAAGAAAGAGGTAGTCACTTTTTGTGTTTTATGAGAAACTACAAGAGCTTGATTGGTGATTTCTTTCACAAAAACATACCCTTGACTGCTTTACACAAGAAGGCAGTGCCAAACAAGATCACGTGGGGCCCCCCAAGGAACACACCTTAATCAAATTGCAACAGGTCATAGTTTTCAACCCGACCTTTCATTGTTCTTATTTAGACTTTCCCTTTGTCCTACAGACTGAGGCTTCTGGAATGAGAACTGGGACGGTTGAGTCACTGATATCCTTCAGAACATATTGTACTGTAGAAGGGAGCTGCTCTCCCATGAAATGTATTATGCAACAGTTGAGAAGGAATGCCTGGTCATGACATGGGCCAAGAAATTTCTCAGATATTACCTACATCAGCATTCATTCATCAATCACATCCTTTAGGCTCCTCTGGTTGGCATTCAGTAAGGACATCAATAATACATCTTATGCTGTTTTTTTTCATTTAAAGCTTCTCATGTTTATAGTTCTTCATAAGTCAGAACCTACTTCACTCTGTTCCTTTACGAGGGTTCTTGGGGGTCATCCCTGGCCATGTGCCTCATGACCTCATATGCAGGCTTCATATACATTCCCTTCTGATACACCTGCACTGCAGACAAGGGGCACTGACAAGACTTGGGCGTGGCAGCCAACTCTGTGTTCCCAGAGCGTTTGACCCCCTGAAGTTGAGGCTGTTATGTTTTTTGGTACAGGCAAGGGGGTTGTTCCATGGCCCAATGCCGTCATTACAGGAACCCAGATTTTCTTCCACCATATTATTGAAAAACACTGATTAGTTCTGGCATGCTGATTCCCAGGGGCAGAAAAGTGGAGTGAATTGGACTGGGGTATAGGCTCATGCTGGATACAAGAACACACAGTTACAGCAAAGGGACAGGATTGTGGAGCCCCAGAAGGTTAGATCAGAAATAACACCAGGTGCCATTCTCTATCCTTCCCTAAGCCCAGGAGGTTGGCGACTGGCCAAGCCTCAGGAGGTGAGATGCTTGCCATGCTCCAACAAGATACATATAGAGAGAGGTACTGAAGGAGAAGTGGCAGGAAGAAATGGTCATTAAGGGAAAAGGCATTGGAAAGAGTCAGTTTTAACCAGTAACCTAGGGGGACAAGAGGGGTGATCACCTGTCACTCAAGGAGATGCTAAGGAGCTGTCATGGAGTGTCTAGTCCAATCTTTTCCTTTTCCAGACCAGAAAGGAGTTCATCTATAGCCCTCGCCTCTGACTTTACACTACTGTAGACACAGTGAAACAATTCCAGACTCAATCATGGGCCCATTGTGAGAGATTGCTCTTCCTGAAATTATACACAGAGACTGAAAATATGCTCTAGAACTATTGCCTTATGAACTAAACAATATATGACCCAGAGAATCTTTGATGTCGTGTAGTCTTTGCAATTAACACTTGTCCAAAAAAATAATGCAATTATAATACTTTTGTCATGAGGTGTTTGTCTTACTTTTTTAACAATTAGTGTTAAAATCTTGCATGAAATACCCTTATAGGAAATTGACTGTATGCTTGCTGAAAAAGGGAAGTACGTTTTGCAGAGGCTTCACTGAGCAAATTAAAAATACCGGAAATATTTTAAGGGTTCACTAAATCTCTAAATTAACGTAATCATCGGATTCTAGGGATGGATATTTACTATGCACATCTGGTAATGCGATGGTGTTTTTTTTTTTTTTTTAAAGAAGGCTTTGTTTATTCATGGATTATAAAAAAAGGCAAGTACATATTGAGGACTTATCTAAAAAAAAAAGCCAAAGGAGTTGAAAGTGCAAAGGAGAAATTAAGTTGTGAAACAAATCTCTGATTCTCTTATACTGATATCGGCTTTGGCATGTCTTTCCAAGGTCGAGGAAACCCACTAATTTCAAAGCTGGCATTGAGAAGAAGAGCTGCTTCTACAACGGGATACAGGACAGAATGTGTTTAGCTGTTACTCATTATAAGGTTTAGATTACATAGAACTTTGTTGAGCACAGTGGAAGAGAGCGAAAGACAATACTGAAACCGGGCAACATAACATTATAGTCAGAGTGAAGTTTCTGACCAATAATCATTAGATGCATAATTGCAACGTTAGATCGAAAATATAGTTCACCTCCTGAAATGAAAGAAGAGATTCCCTTACAGCTATGTTATCTGACAGCTTATATTGCTAGACCTGTATTTTCTATTCACCTTTATTGCATCCATGTAGCACTTGGTCTATCAGCTTCACAAACTCATATAGAATACAGCACACCGACAACTCTTAAAATACATACAATAACGTTTTAAAAGATTTATAGATCTTCACTTTTTCTCTAACTGTCCATTGACTAAACAGTGATCTCCTAATGTTATATTTATGCCACAACTTTGTGGAATACATCACAGAATTTAGGGCCAGATGTATCAAAGGTTTTTACCCATTCTGTGTCTATGGGAAAATGTGTTCGGACATATGGCCCTTACTTGCATACCACTCTACCCCCTCTAAATGATAGCTAAAGCTTGAAAGTTATCAATATCGCACCTAAGCTTTAATGCACCTTAAGAATTTCCCAGTTTTTTTCATATTTAACACGGGAGGGACCTTCTCATGGAAATGTGAACTTGTGTAGAGCACACTTGTTAGCCTGATTTTGTGCAACTGCACTGTTTAAAATGCACACATCTATCTCAGAATTTCTCTCTCTCTCTTTCTCTAAGATGCTGCTTGAGATGCAAACAGCACAGATTTGCATAACTAATTAGTAGTTGCCTTTATGTTACCATGCTGAGTTGTCTGAATATCATGCACTAGCCCAGAGAAATTCAGAGTTAAGTGTCAGCGCTTTCAACAGAGCAATCAGATACAAAACAAGGGCATATTCTTCAGACAGTCCCTGTGGTCTTCAAACAAGTCAGGAGTTTGTGATTTGAAATGCCTCGGGGTCTTATTTAGAGCTTGATAGACAGGATAATCTGACATACTACAAGTGCATTATAGCCTATGGCACTTGTACCACAGCGGATGCGATGTTTACTGGGTTTTGACAGTGTCCCATTTGTCAAACTCTAAATAAAGCTGTTGGTCATCTTACCTGACATTGCACTCTAGGTGACATTTGAGAAATAGGAAATAACATGAAAAGGGTACCTATGAAGCATTTGTAGCCCAGAGCATGAGATATCAGTTCTCATTCAATGTACTTTGACTCAAGGGAAGGTCTGCTCCCCTTTTTAGCACACCGATGGCACCAGTAAAAATAGAAAGGAAAGAGCTCTCTCTCTAACATTCACTTTTCCTAAGTGGTGACAAACTGAACCAGTAATGCGGGACACCCCAAATGCTCGGCAACATTTCTTGTTCTAGGAAAAAAATATAAAACTACATTATATTACTTTTAGACAAATATCCCTTTAAGTAATGATCATAGTAGATTTCATTGATTAGGAGGAGGATCATTTTCATATGACAGTAGGACAGGAGCGATCAATTGAATTATTTTGATGGTGATTCACAAACTTGTGCATGGAGCATAGGCATAAAGAGCAGAAGTTGTTTTTTATATAACTGATAAGGTGTTGAGGGTTTAGTGTATGATTAGAGAATTAGGGCTTGATTCAGATTTTGGCAGAGGGGTACCCAGTCATTAAATATCTTGTCAACCTAATTAGAAGTGCATTCGGATGTAATGCAACAATAATACAGTGGATGGGATAACTGTCATGTTTTTGAGGAGTACCAGTCAACCAAACTCCAAATCAGCCCCCAAGAAAGGAAGGAGGAGACTTACAAAGATGAGTTGTGCAGTTTGCAGGTTGAAAGTTAGGTTGGTGGTAGATTTTACAAGGCAAAGAGCCTTCTGTGTGTTTATGTAAACAATGTTGTATGTTAGATTACCTCTAACTCTCAGTTTAGAATTTAGGGAAGCAGGACTGAATGAACCAGGTTCAGCACAAGTAATCTGCAAATTGAACTTCTAAGAAGTTATCCACTAATATCCATTAAATTGTCTTAGTCGAACCTGTGAGCTAGTTTTGAAGTTAGTTGGTAAAGATATACAATCTCCAAGGGCCAACCTGAACATCTGCTATTTGCAAGTCCTCTTGGGAAGCTGAAGAACATGAACTTACTTCAGTTCTAAATTGCAATCTAATAATCTTTTACTACAACACACAAATATGGAAACAGTATACAATACGCAGATTTTCAGACTGCTCTAGATTCTCCACACATGTCCAGAGGTAAATGAGGCACCTTCATAAAAAATCACAGAGCTGCATATTGTGCGTTCAACATAGATTTGGTGAAAATTAGAAATGTAATAATTTCAGTGTTAGTGGTGAGGGACATTATGGAATACAATATGATTTTGTTTATCCTATTGTGGAATTAGTTTATCTTCATAGTAATTCATGTATCTCATTCACTAGAACAAAGTAGCCTCTTATAAAATTCATTCATGAGGGGGCTATCTTTAAAAGGAACATTTCTTCAAATATGTGAAAGTAAAAGAAAATGTAGACAGCCTACAGAGTTGTAATGGCAGGTTTAGGTCAGTCTCTTTCAAGCACATAGTGACCATGGCCCTGTTGCACTGAGCAGCATTTTTCTCATGCCGACAAAGACAGCTTAAATTCCTCTTGCTCCAAGTGTATTTCTGCCCAAGCTAAGATCAGTAAACCCGAATCCTGTACTGAACCACTTGTTTCTCCTTCAACTCATCTGGCTTTTATTTTTATTCATTGCACTTCTCTTTTTTAGGTTTCCCTAGGTGAAGAATCATTTGGATATCTGGTAGACTAGCCAAGCTCATATTCAGATAAGTGTTTTTTTAATTGAATTAATAATTGTTTGAACCAAATGAATTACTCTGCATTTGATAGTTTTCTATGGAACTAGTTTTGGACAGTTAGTGGCTTTCTTGTTTATTGTTTTAGGACCTGGAATGTGGGTCGCAAGTTCCTGAATTACTCCTTAAGGTAAACAATTTATAATATCATGTTTGAGCATCCCTTGCTGATAGCTCTAGTCAGTTTTCTATTTATACTCATTCCTCTCTCAGTTGTTTTCTTAGGAGGAGAGTTTGGTTTAGGGAATGTTAATTCCACTGTGGCCTTAATAGATCTGACCGAAAGAGGTGCACAGTCATTATGTTTACTACATATAGCAGTGTCTTTTTGTCTATGGGTAGGCAGGAAACGGCGAGATATCTATATACCACACTTTATTGATGCAGGCCTGTCTGCTCCAAATCTTCATAGCGAGATATGCCTCTCCCAAGGTAGCGCCTACAAACTTCTTTCACACCCTTTGCTTAATTAGGTCAATAAATACACAAGCAGGATTTTTAGGAGCCAGTATCCATTTTGGAATGCTTTTTATTCATGTATCACTTCTTCATGAAGTACTTTAATGCATTTCAGCAGGGTTTAAATACTTTTGAATATTTGTTAAATGGAAATGTCTTGCTTGGCTTCATGTCAAGTGTAAGGAATTGAAACATTGCTGGTGACATTAGAAACTATGGTCCCAATTTATTTCCTGGTAGACGGCCAGTTATTCCGTCAGGGTGACGGAGTAAGGTACTCTGTTGCCGGGGTGAAGGAACTAACTGCTGGATTTATAAATGACCGCAAAGTTTGTGGTAATTTATAAAGCATTTCCAGGTACCGCTGTGACTGGGTTCCTGTCAATGTATTTCGCTATTTAGTACGCAGCTCTGTCAACATGATGGAGCAATGCACCAAGCAGTTATTTTTTATTTTCAAAATTTGAAAATAGAAAAGACAATGCTTCCCTCACCATGGGAGTTCTCTTCACTGCTCCACACTGCCAGGGTTTCCTGGAAGTAATGGGTAGTAAACAATGATCTCTAATTCCACCCATGTAAATCAGGTTGGTGGAATCAGGTACAACGGCCTTAACTCCACAAGGCCATTGGAGGGGTTTAATCACATTGGTGATGGAGTAGTCTCTGCCATGATTAAACCTATGGTCCAACGGCATCTAAATTGGGCAGGCGGACCATTATTTTGGCAGTAAGCATACATCGTCACCATTGCATGGAGTATGCTTCCCGGCAAGATATAAATCAGGCCTTATGTTACAAAATTCCCTGTAGCCAACCACATGCATAGTTATAAGTATATTAATGGAAAATGTATTTTATTGTAACTATGTGTAGTTAAAGCTTGCTTTTTCTGCTTTCCTCCTGCTGATATACCTTAATATGTATTGTACGACCAGCAACATCAAAGTAAATATTAGCATTGAATGTTAATATTTATAATGCTTAGGATGTCCTGTTTTTTTTTTTTTTGTGGATTTCAGTGGTGTTTTCTCAGTGTTTTGCAAACCTTTCAAAATCAGTGTTTATCAGTATTTATTCAGCTGCCAACTCCCCAAAAAAGACAAACACTTTGTTTTTCCAGTGTTTGCAAAACACGTTGCACATATTTGTTTTAACCGAGAAGTAATACAAGTATGTAGTGTCTTCCTATTGCCAGTGTGCCCAATGGACTTATGTTAGGCTGTTTTAAGCATAGAAAGTCTGCGTATTGCACTCTCATCCTCATTCAAATTGTATTACCCTGCTTAAAATCTCATTACCTGTAACACTCACACTGTCAGGAATCTACTGGTTTAATGAACAATTAACTGCATAAAAAGGTAAGAGTACTATATTCAAATGATTCAACAAACAACTTCCTGGACACAGATGGGTTTCAGTCACGTACTCCTTACTGAATATTATGACGTGGTGGTAGTGAACACTGCCAAAAGCATACTACCTTTTGAAACATTTAATATGTTGAATTTCATCACAATACTTTGTAACCCTGAATTCAAAGCACCTAAAATGTGACACATTATGCATCCTAGCCATTGCTTTCCTGCACCTTCTATGAAACTAAATTAAGATGGTGCTGCAGTTGTGTGGACATTCATAGCTGTCAAGTGTACCCATGGAAAATTTTAACTTTTAGTCAGCCCTAACCCTTTTAACAGATATCACATTGCATTCTGGGACTTGAATTTTTTCTGTTTACATTTTACTGATAGGTTCTAATTCCCCAGAAACAGATGCAATTGAGTAATAAGCCAATAGTAGCTGAAGGCACCACACATATCAATTGAACACCTAGCAGCTGTGAATTGTGTTGGTCAAGGGAAAGACTTGTGTCATGTTTTCCCCACTACCACATGTTCATGGTGTCAGCATTCGTTTCACAGGTACATGTCACCTTGCATTGAATGTTTAAACCCTAGGGTGTTTGGCAGATGACCCACTGTCAATACTGTTGTTAGAAATGGTTGTTAGTGTATCAAAGGGTTTTTAATCATTCTATGTATGAGGGTAAATGTAATAATAGATATTTCCTAGTTTCCTATGAGCCAGATTTTTCACCACTCAATGTAATAATTAAACACTGTTAAGAGATCAAAAATGATTTTAATATTTCCAGATTCTCTACAGTAAATTAAATAATTAGATCAGGCCTAAAACCTGCTTCTAAAAACTGTACCTTTAAACCAAGCACAGAAAACTGAACACGAAAAGCAATATTAAACAACAACATTCAAGCAGAATAATCTTAGACCAGTTTTTCTTGCAGCTACCTTGTATAACAAAGTTTCAATGTGTTGGCCACTACAGAAAGAAATATGGATACGGGTTGCCTAGATCTAGGCAGACTGAAGCTGCAGTGTGTTTTAACTTATGAACCTTTATTTGGTGGTTAAAAGGTGGGTTTTCATCTTTTCTTCTTCCTGATTATCAGCTTGTTCCCATAAAAATGCATATATTCTGAAAGAGACTATTGACCAATGATCCACCCAGAAGCTCACCCGCTCTCAGGCCCATGCTACACGCCCAACCCTCCCTGGCTCCCCAGGGTGCGCAGTAGTGAGAACCTGCCATGCTAATTGAACTGTGATCTACAGTTTGTGAATTGAGAAGATGAGAACTGCCAGGATACCAGAGTCTCTGTTCACTGGTTGCAAGGCTTACTCCCACTTCTGAGTTCCTCACTTCACCTCCATAGGTTAATAGGACCCTCAAGTTGTGCTATAAGTACTGTGCAAGGGGTTCAGAAGCTCATTCGAGATTTGGGGGTTACAGCGATTGCAGTGTTTTTTTAGTAGTGAGTTGCTGTTGGTCTCTGAGTCTGAACCAAAACCCGGTTGACCTTACAGAGATATGGCAGTAATGTAATAATAACTTTGTAATAACCTTGCATTGGGTTCCTTTCATGTAGATTGTGGACTTCTTGACTAGCTCAGGCTTCTGATGACTGACAACTGCCCTGGGAGAGCATAAGCATGGTGATCATCAGTCATCAGAAGCCTCAGCTTAAGCATGGCAGGGCATGAGAGAGGCCAGTTTATCAATTGCACCCAAGAGTAAGTAATAATCAAGTATACAGTTAGGCTTATGTACTTCTGCTGTCCGACCTCAAATCATGGATTATAATGAGCATGTGTACTTCCTGTCTGCCAGCAAATTTTACTGCTAGATCTTTGATTAAATTCAAGGCACAACAATGATCTTTTTGTAGATTTGTGCAATTATCGAGGACTACCTTGCAATGACTTCCAGTTGTCCCACATACTGTAGTGCCACTTTGTAGAGCTCTCTGAACAACCATACTCCTGTAAAAACACTGTCTACATAAAGGCTGTAACATTTATGAAAGAGGTATTGGGTAAGTTCTGACAAGCTCTTAGAGTAACCAGTGGAGTGCTCACACAATAGATGGATCTTCATCATGATGCTGTGCTCTGCTCTCTTACTAGGTATATTCTGGATAGCAGTGACCCTTTATTAAGGTTCAGATATCATTGATTGCTATATTCTGCATTGGGGTATAAAACTCAGAAAACATTTTAGAAAAATGTTCCACCATAGGATAAAATGTTGAACACTTAATTGTTGTCTTGATGGTTCTATGGCAAAGTTATCATTACAGTGCAGCATATTCTGCAGAATCTCTTCTCATTACAGCGGAGAACATGGGTGGTATTCCTACTGAGAAGGAGGACCAGGAGGACTGTATTGGTTTTCAAAATACTCCTATGCCCAAAGTAAGGCTCCAGTAATATTTCAACTCCCCAAGTGAGGTGGAAGTCTACATGTGTGCTTAAAATGAGACACCAAAGTGCTTCCATGCACTCTATAAAACTGGCATGCAAATTATTTTCCTGCAGACTTTTCTCAAGTAAACGGTCATTCACAAAAAGATGGAAGTAGTTAATAGGCAACAAATTGAACCTAAGGTCTGTGGACCAACAATAAGTAGAAGTGTTTGTGGTTTACTGTCATTGACTGTGTTTGTGTGTCACTGTTCACTCACATATACATTTTCACATTCTTTTCCTTGTATGGGTTGAAGCTTTTTTATATAATGTGTGTGTTTTTTTTTTTATCTCATCATGGCACTGCTGCAACTATGAACAGGAATCCATTCAGGAGGGCCACCAATATAACAGTGAGACTCTTCTCTTTTCCAATGCTGCCTCTCTTGAAACCGTATGTGCCCATGGGCAGCTCGTGGCCCCAGGGTGCGGAATAACATTTTCCCTTTCCTAGGGCGGGTGATCGTGGAAGTGCAGGACCTGATTGTGCCCCCAGAGGAAAAAGTCCCTAATACATTTTGGGCCAGAAGGTGTACAGCCCAAATGCAAAGGGGCAACCCAACTATTCCATGGTGTCTACTTTTGGTGACTGACATCATTGGAAAGGGGTACTGGCCCCTTTGTAGTGGTCCTCCTCTTTGCAAATATGTGTCCAGGGGCTAAGGTTCCAGGGATTATGAAGAATAAAACAAAAGTCCAGGGTTGAGACTATCACAAAGGAGCAGGGCCCAATGATCCTGTTGAGGGAAGGAAAAATATTCTAAAACAATACAGTTTGCTGTGCTAGGGGGGCTATCTTGCAAAGAAAGAGTCTCTTGTGTCTAGTCGTGAACTCCTCTTTGGAGATTGCGGGCTGTGCCACGATCGCCAAGCATTAATCTCTTTATAGAAACCTTTTAAAAAGGGAAGGTCTTCCCATTTTCTATGCAATCTCTTTTCTTTAAATGTGCCTGGGCAGTGCAAGGCTCCTGACTACACAGCATTAAAAAAAGAAAATGGTGTCCATCATATTCCTTTCCCCTAAAGACCTATGACCTACTGGTGGATTCCTGCTTGGGGATTTATGTACCAGCTATGATCTCCAAAGCAGGAGTCCCTTGATGAGGGGCACTATGGGGAAGAGGAGACTCTCCATTTTCCAAAGATACCAACCTTTGCAATACGTGTGTTGGGAGCAGTGCTAGGCCCCCGATAGTAAAACCAAAATAAAATAAAACGGTGGCCTAAAAACTGCAATTACCGTGGTGGCCATTCCAGAAAGACTGTGTCTCGATCACCCCACACTTAAGTATAAATATCCCAAAAAATGGCCCCATTTTCCATGGGGAAGGGAATCCCCCAAAAATGCAAACAAAGTTTCCTTGTGTCTAATGGTAGTTTCATGCTTAGGGATCACTGTCCTGATCATGGATGGGTCCGCCTCTATGCCAGATGGTCACCCCCACCAAAAATAAACTCTAATGGCCTTCTGATGGATGCCCTCTCAGTGATTGTTTTTCTGGCCACAAACCCTGAGCTCATTTCTTTGGTCCAGTACATGTGCCACTCTTTTTTTTTTTTTTAAATGACCTGGGTCACAGCACAGGAAGCAAAATGCCATTGCCATATCCCTTCCCAGTGGAGGACTAGTGGACAGGGCAAAAGCCCAATCGGCACGCTCAGAAAAGACAAAATGGCCACTTTAATGTGTGGCCTGGGAAAGTCTGCTCTATTCAAGGAACACACCTCCAAAAAAATAAACTCAGGTGGCCTAGTGGGAGATTCCTGCTCAAAATCTCAAAGCAGAAATCTTCAAGGAAAGGCACCATTGGAAACAGGAGACCCTCTGCTTTCCAGATGTGTCTCTCTCCTGCTAGAAAGTCACCAGGGATCTCCCTTCAGATGTGGACAAACCAGTCCCCAGTGGCTATGTCTTTGTTCAAAATGATGCCATTGGTATGGTCCCAGCACATTAATGTCATTAATCTTGCATTTGAGGGGCCAGGGGCTGACTTGGCCGCTCCACTGCATTAGTCCCCTCTAGGGGCATAAACAGTGGAAGCATCAGACGTTTCCCTGCACCCTATTAGGAGAATGTGAGGTCCACATCCTTCATACTGTGCAGTTAGTGCAGAGGAAATGAGCATCACATCCTCATCTTAAGAGGTTAAATAATTAACACTTATTTGACTTTGGAAAATCTTGCTGACGTAGACCGCAACCATTAGGATTTGAGCCCAGTATTTCTCATTGATGCTCTATTTACCTTTAATGATTGATTGTTTTACTGTTTTTGGTTGTTCATTGAATCCTAGTGTAATACTATTTATCATTTATTTTTGCCAGTTGTTGTTTTCATTAGTATAGGGTTGTAATTAGTTTCTGAACTTATTTTTTTCTTTCTATTCGGAGGGGAACACCCCTGAACCCTCTTGCTTTTAAGTTACTCCTAACCTTCGTATACCCATACCCTCCCCACACCCATAAAAATAGCCTTACTTCCTTTATCACTACCCACCGCATACCCTTAAAATTACCCTTACCTCCCTTTACCACTATCCACCTCTGAACCCTAAAACAACCCTAACCTCCATGTTACCACACCCCACATATGAACCCTGAAATTACCTTTACCTTTCTTTACCACTATTCACCCTGAACCCTAGAATTACCCATATACCCTTTACTATCACCCGACCCAAAACGCTAAAATTACCTTTACTTCTTCAAATATGTCAATAATATACTTATATATCTTTAACTTTCTATTAGGTCTGGGCGGAGCTTGTTGATTCACACTCCGCATAATTCTCCAAAGTTAACTAGAAACTCCACCCAATTCAGCAGAGTTCCATGGGTGGGTGGAGTATTGCTCGGCCACCCGTCCATGAAGCTCCAAAGTCTGCATATAATAAATCTTTTACCATCCTTATCTAAAGAAACAACTATTAGAGGTAAAAATACACTCCAGGGTATGCCCAGACGTGAGTCCCTTGCTAGCTGTGCCACTGGATTCAAGCTAGCCTGGCTGATGAAGGGTGATACCCTGAAACAGGTCCCAGGATGCTTGTTTCCTTTCCAGGGAGGACCTGGCCTAGCAGTTTGGGCTAGACTGTTCCCATGGGGAACAGGGTCAAGACTGATTTGCATATGACTGGGTCTAAACTGGGGTGACGTTGCAAGCAAAATAACAATGGATTAAACCCAGATCTGTGACTTGGGGTGAATGCTTGAAAAGTTTCAACACTCCATCCATCATTTTATTTTGCTTTGTGATGTTGCTTTGTGCACCCTCAGTGGCAGGGTTATGCCCAGACGTGTGCCCCTTGCTCGCTGCGCCACTGGATTCAAGCTAGCCTGGCTGATGAAGGGTGATACCCTGAAACCGGTCCCAGAATGCTTGTTTCCTATCCAGGGAGGACCTGGCCTAGCAGTTCGGGCTGGACTGTTCCCATGGGGGAACAGGGTCAAGACTGATTTGCATATGACTGAGTCTAAACTGGGGTGACATGGCGAGCAAAATAATGATTGATTAAACCCAGATCTGTGACTGGGGGTGAATGTTTGGAATGTTTCAACACTCCGTCCATCATTTTATTTTGTTTTGTGATGTTACTTTTAGAAAGTAGGCATTTTCTTGCTTTAATCATTCTGTGACTCTGCCTGTTTGTGGATTCCCTGCCTGGGTCAGACTAACAATTGGGCTGTTTGTGAATCTCCTCTAGACAGTGACACAAATTGAGATTGGTTGTAGCCTGCATACCCTGATGAGTCATCTGGGCTAGAGTGGGGGGAGGAATGGTCACTTACACCTGAATGGGTTGTGCCAGCCCTCACACAATGCTGTCTCAAACCCCCTGTTGTGTGTCTGGGGCCAGGCCTGGGCAAGACTGGATCCTGTGAACCACAGTGATTTGTCTTTGAAGTTGGTCAACTTCAAAGGCAGAAAGGGGTATAAGTATTGGTCCTAGAACCCCAGACTTTAGATTACTTCAAGATGCACTTCTGGAACCAAGAGGAACCTCTGCCAAGGAGAAGATCTGAAGAGCTGAGAAGTGCTGTCCCTGCCTGTGACAGTGCTTTGTTGGGCTATCCTACAGTTGCTACTTCTGCCTGAAGAAGGGGACAAAGACTGGACTTTGTGGTATATACCTGCTTAAGAAGAATCTCCAAGGGCTTGGACTGAGCTTGCCATCTGTTCTGAAGTCTCAGGGCCATCAAAGACATCCTCTGCCAGCACCTGGACTCTCTGCTGAGACTCCTGTCCTGCCAAGTGGTGCCTAATCCAGTTCCTGGGCCCATGAAAGGAGAAGCTGGTGGAAAATCAAGAAATACCAAGTTTACCGACTTCAGACGACCCCGGACTGATGCTGATGCCGGACTCTGTGCCGCCAGACTCCACCCCGCCACCTGAAACTGAAGCCGTGAGCCTTGCTGGACTGCGGCAACCGTGCGGGCCCGACGTCGCAGCAGCCTGGCTGAAGTTCACGACTCCATGAGTCCCGAAGTGCTGTGTCACCGACATCTATGACACCCGACTTCGCCGCACCATGCCGTGATTGCTGGATATCGGCCCTGCTTGAAGTGCGCAGATCCAGCACTTTGCACTGACGCGCCTCACCTCCACTGCTTCGCAGCGCCTCTACTCTTTCTCCCCGCAGCACTGGAACCGACGCTGCATCTGATTCAGCGACGACGCGATCCCTGACTCCGTGCTCTGGCTTGCTTCCTCAATTTTTACAAGGTACTGCACCTGGGGTCCGTGTGACTCCGTGACCGGCGCCATTGACATCGGGTTGTTGGGAATGACTCTGTCACAACACTGTGATACTACCAATTCAAAGCATTTGCATTTCTAAGTGCTATTTTGAAGCTTAATCTTTTAAAAATTCTAATTTGTTTGTGTATGTTGGATTTTTGTCATTTTGGTCTTCTTTTTTTACACAAATATTGGCTATTTTTCAAACCCGGTGTTGAGTCATTTGGTAGTGTTTTCACTGTATTACTGTGTGGGTTGGTACAATTACTTTACACATTGTCTCTGCGTTAAGCCTTTCTGCTTGTGCCAAGCTACCAACGGGGTGAGCAGGGGTTAACCGGTTGTGTTTCTCCTTTGCCCTGACTAGAGTGAATGTCCTTGCTTGTAGAGTGGGTAACCTGACTGCCAACCAAAGACCCCATTTCTAACAGAGCGACATACAAAGAAAGAGCAAAGAAACACTGGCCCTGCTAAGATAGGAATCAACCATGGGAACAGGGGGATATTGTTAAAGGATACAAACCATGGAAAGACAAGGCAGGGATAAGGAAAAGTGCCTTACCATGTTGAAAAAACGATCCTTTTATATTATATAAGTGGCTTCTAAAAAAGGGTGCACTGTAAACCGAAAGTTCATGGTGCGTATCATATACAAATGTTCAAACAGCTGTTTTCACTGTAATGGTAAAGCAAAATTTCCAAAAAACAGGACTTAGCAATTAATAAAATTGCTCATTTGATATCTAAATGTGGGAAAATGCTAACTAAATCTACTTCGGTGACAAAAGTAGACTATTGATAACTACAGTGAAAAAAATGACTTTAATAATGTGGACCTTGTGATGCATAAGGCCAAACAGATTTAGAACTGATTTACCTCTCAACCCATTTTTATTGGCCTAGGCAGATTGCGTAAGACCTTCCCTCTGGCAGAGAATGGCTTGACCTCTGGATGAAGGAAGACAGGGATGGTGTCAGAAGGTAGTTACTTTCCATAGATTAGGCATCTGAGAGAAAGACTGACCTGTGACCACACACAGTGCAACTTTCATAGCTCTTAAATTGACCAAGAAATGCCAAAAGGGTATACCAAAAACGTGAACCATTGATTTTCAGAGCTCCACTGAACTTTTGGGTTCCATCTCCAGTAGGAGATCACACCGGCTCAAGTGCTGATGGAGAGGTGGATACTCATCTCCATAGGTGAGTAACTAAGGAAATGACCATACTTCCTCCAGGTGGATATGCTAGGGCCATTTTGGTTGAGGGACTCTGAGAAGGTCTGCAGTAAATCTAGAATGGAGGTGTAGTAATTGAGGTTGAAATTCTTCAAGATAGAAGTATGGGTTAGGTGTCGGAAAAATCTCTAATCACTGCCTAGTGAACAGGATAAGACCGGCACCCCACCACCACCTCCTCAGAGCATTCCTCTTCGTAGGAAGAGCACTTTTTTCTCGAAAGAGCCTCTACCTAAAAGTTGGAAGTACACGAGTTCAGGGCTCCCAACTCCTGTTGGCAGTAGGGCTGGGCCAAAACGTCAATTTCAATAGTATAATCTTGTGTAGCTTTGACAAAATTGTGTCACATTTAATATTAAAAATTCTGAAAATTATGCTTTGATGCCATGTAATTATGCAGCGTTCATGGCACACATTTTTTGTGACCACACAGGAACAAAGTGAATGAGAAGTTTCTGTTTACAATGCATGTGGCTTTGCACCATTTTTTCAGCTAAAAATGCACCCATGCGCCTTGGAAGCATTTGTTATGTTAGGCCATGATTAAGATTTATAGTTCCAACTTAATAGCAGAGTGACAAGGCGGAGTATTTATTTATCAACAAAAACTCAAATGTTTTGCATGTATGTGCCTTCCACATAAGCAGATTGATAAAAAAAGAATGTGTAAATGTACAATCGCTCATGCAGGTGCAGAGAGGTCTGGACTTGTGCAAAATATTGTTTTTTTTTATTCATCAGGTGTGTAACAGAGTGATTCAAAAGAAACATGTAGGAAGTACAATAACAATAACTGTTAACAGAGCTCCTGTAAGGCTGAACTCTTCAAAGTAGGAGGTAGATCCCCAGGGGGAGCCTGGATTCATCTCAGGGGTGGCAACATGCTCTGACCAAGAGAGGCATTTAATAGTTATTATAGGGAACAAAGATAAACATCACTGTTAAAACAGAGCTGTGTTTAAGTGAAGGAAAACACAGTGGCAGTAAGTCAGCCTGTAATGGGCAATCAATAATGACTTTATCACTCGTCCTGGCGAAAGTAGATGTGGGGGTGGAGGTGAAGAAGAGAGAGAGTCCAGACTGACACCAGCATGTTGGCAATCATGTATTTCATTGCATTTATAGAGCATAGCTTCTTTGTTTGAATTGATAAATGTGTTTAAAGCTACACATTTTATAGAACAGTGATGAGAAAATAATGTCTGTCATTCTATGAAGCTGCAACTGTTTTCCATGGGGGAGTGCAACATAAAAATATTCGAAGACCACTGATGTAAAGTAGCAATATTTACAGATGTAGCAGTATTTGGATTATTAGGTAAAATTTGAATAGACTTGTTTAAGTCCTTTAGATATTAAATTTGATTACGCATTTGATTCCAAATTGTTGGGGCTTGGCAGTTTTGCTGTAAGTCCGTTTGGTATTTGGGATCCCAAGTAGGAGGCTGGATTTACCTTTATTGGCCTATTCGTCTCCTGAGGTGCATAGCTTGTTTTTCAGGTGCCTTACTTTTCAGGTGGCAGCTTTGTGTGGTGTAGGCTGTATTAAAGTTCATTCTGGCTTCAAAGTGGGGGGTCAGTGCAGTTCATACGGAACTGGTGGTATGTCACCTAATCAGTGGTTAATTTGACCTGGTGGTTCCCGTTGGGGGGCATCTGTACTTATTTTTGGGGACCAGAACTTATTTTTCCTCATCAGAGCTTTCTTGAGTGCAAGAAATGGAAAAACACACAAACATGCGAGAAGCCGGTAAAGAAAGATGGCAAAACCGTCACAAATGTAGAAAACCAGAACCCGCAAGAGTGAGAAAAAGAAACAGGCGTCGTCTGGTAGTGGATTAAAGGCTACCAGCCCTGGTATGCGGCGTGCATCTAAGCTTGCAGGCCAGCAGTCTAAGCTAAACTGACCCTATAGCGATTCATGAAAGGACAGATGCAATACATTTAGGTTCAGCACCTAGCCTTTTCTCAGCACACGTGTCTCCTTGGCCAATCAGGGATCCTGCTTGTTTTGAACACAGATCACAGAGGCCAGCGGCCATAGACCGTCTTTGTTAGGCTGTGTAGTGTACCATTTTGACCTTGAGAGCAATAGTACATTTACTTAATTTTTCAGTTAGTTCGACCTTAGAAAAACTATATTAGCTAGCTCAGGGACTCTTTCACGCTTCAACCTATTTCAGGTTTGTAATAGTGAAAATTTTTATATAGCTCTCTTAAAACATTTTTGTTATTACTTAGCACTTTAAATAATAGTTGACGATTTTAGCTCAATTTATCAACAGAAAAAGAATGTAAGATTGTACCGAAATTGAACCTTTGACCTACTGGTCAATATTTCAGCAATGAACATTAAACTCACCGAACCACCCTGTAAACTGCCTCGTTTGCTGTTTAATTTTCTAGGTCAACGTCCACAACCTCCGTATTTAAACCTCTTTAATTCCTAATGCCTAATTCCGTAGGTATTCAATCAACTCACATTTTTACGGAATGGGATTATATATTTATGATTTTATGCTTTTGATGTGATTATGCATACCTCAATTTCTTTTCAGAGAGAACACCTGTATAAGCAATCCCAAAAATGAAAACCACAGAACTGCTGCCCCAGCTTTAAAATACGTTTTTACATTCCTCGATTTGAAAGCGAGACCTAATTTTTCTGTCTTTATTTGCTCCCACTGTCAGGGATAAAGTAAAATACCTATAACATTATGTACAGGGATTCCCCTGCGTTACAATGAGTAAATGCCAAGCTCAAAACCATAACCAAGAGACGTGGGCTGCGCTCAGATATATCGCATGTGCATTCGTCATGTGGGTGATGACAGAAAACTCGAAATACAGACTGTAGCGCCTCTCGTCCGCATTTATATTTTGTCAAATTGCTAGACACATGGGGAAAATGTAAGGAAAACAAATATTTGGCTTTTGCATTTTTCCCTCCTATTCTACCATGTCTGCAGTGGTGGCAGAAGGGCGGTGCAATGAGCTCTAACTACGCGGAGATTCTGAGACAAACGGGAGAAAATGTGTTTTTTATGTCGCCAATGCTTCATTCATTTTCCCTTAAACTCTTATTTATAAATGTTGGAATGTGTTGTCACCAGATGTGGGTTCGACAGTTTTTTGGTGGCGGTAGTGAGCAGTCTCAAAAGTGAAGCTGATGAACGCTATGCCATTTATTTTTCCTCATTTATTACTCCTGGTCCTGCTCCTAGGGAATATCGTGGGATTAGCTGCAGTCATGCAGATTTTGCACCCGAAATATTGCTTTAGTTAGGACAAGTTTCGCAGTTTAAGGCCCAAATGAAAACGGGGATAAACATCTGTTTTTGGATTCTGTCAAGAAAACTGCGTTATTTCGCTAAGACCGGTTCGCATTTAAACACATGAATGCTGCCAAAAGAGGCATTCATCTTCATTACCTCCGACATATCTGGTAAAGATAAGATGTTCTTACAACAGGCCTAATTTTCAGAGGCATTCATCTTCATTACCTCCGACATATCTGGTAAAGATAAGATGTTCTTACAACAGGCCTAATTTTCAGAAATGCCTGTGCTAAATGCACTTTTCAAGAAAGGTCCCAGAGCACAAAATTAAAGTATGTTTATGACTTGGTGTATGCATAGAACAAAGCCTGACCCTTGTCCAAGAAGAGGGCGGCAATGAAAATACATTCCTGTTGGTCAAGGAAACCAGCACTAAAAGTCCCAGAAGGCAGTTTGTTACTAGTCTAGAATTGATTTCACAATACCATTTCTGGCATGTTGTGAGGGCGTTCGGGACATGAGTATTTGCACGTTTATGCTTAAAAGAAAAATAAACACATTTAATTAAATGCACCAACTAAAATGGACGACTTTTACAGGCTACATTAAAAACAGCACTTTTGTTACAAGATGCACATGGGAGGTTAATATTGTGCATCTGGTAAACAATTGTGGTATCAACATGGAATCGAATCTCTGAGAAGCAGGGCACCACTGTGCGCCACTTTTCTGGTGTCGCCCCCACCCCACCTAACAACACCATGGTTGCGCCGTATTCACTATTTGTCACACAATGGTGGCCGTTAGGTCAATAGCATCTACATTTTTGACCCTATTGTGGCGCTTTGCTGCACTAGTGTCAACAATTTTGACGTTAGTGCAGCAAAGCACAGGGAGCCCATTAATTGAATAAAATGGGTGTGTCCTTTTAACACCTGCTGTGAGCAGGCGTAAAAAATGACGGAAAAAATGGCACAGTGAAATGTTGTAAATATTACGGCACCATTTTTTCAGGCCTCCTGCATCGGAACGCCCTCAATGCATACATTATGCCTGATGCATTACTAATGTGTGCAAGCAGTTGCAAAGTGGCACAATGCAAGCATTGCTCCACTTTGTAAATACGGCGTGGGGGAAAAGCCACCTTAGCGTAAAAAAAAAATGGCAGAACAAGGTGGCGCATGGGGCATATTTACAACAAAGTGGCACATAGCAATGATGTGCCACTTATCTTGCGCCTCCCTGCACCTCCCTAACGTCACAATGTTTTTACAACACGACGCTCCACGGCTCACGTTAGCACAATAGCATGAACATTTTTAATGCTATTGTGGTGTATTGTAGACTAGCCCCCAAAATGATGGCGTTAGTCCAGAAATGCGTGGGGAGGCCCATTGGAAACAATGGGAGCGTCAATTTGATGCCCTCCTTGGGCAGGCGTTAGAAATTACAGGAAAAATGGCATAGTGAAATCTCGTAAATTTTACTGTGCCATTTTTTCAAGCCTCCTAATGGGAGAACGCTCCCCCTGGCATACATTATGCCTGGTGCATGCATAATAGAGCAAGGGATTACAAAGTGACTATGTAAACCTGGAGTGGGAAAAAGGCCTACTTGATGCTGCCTTGATGTAAAAAATTATGCTAGGGCAAAGCAAGGAGGCGCCAGAGGCTTGCAAATAGGCCCCTTACTACTTATGCAAGGATTCAAGTGTGTGTGTGTGTGTGTGTGTGGAGGGGAGGTGCGTGTATGTGTGTGTGTGTGTGGTACCTCAGAATGCAATGTACTTCCCCATTTTTTCAATACATTTGCTCGTTTCAAGGCTAAATATTTACTGAGCAGATCCACTAGGCACGTCCAACCAAAAGACCTCTTTGTTTCCCTGACTTGCCAAATCTTTTCCTTAGCATAAAGTGAAAGATATAAGTGTGACATTTTTACAATTTATTAGTAAAATAACACACATTTATTGAAGTTGTGCTTCATGATCTTATGACATTTCATTCTGTTCAATTACACCTCAGGTGAAATGCTCCAGCAGAAATCTTCTCTGGGAAATGTCATCATAAAAATTGGAAGAAAAATTAAGAAAGCATTTAAGCCACAAACCTACATTTTGGGCGGAACATGGCTCCATTTACAGCTGCCAGGAATCCATAAAATTATTCTTCTAGGAATAAATTCATTTTCTGCTGTATAGTTGTGTACCACATCTGTGAACAGTTGCCTAGTAGTAAATCGCACAAAAAGGGGTACGAAGTGAGGGCAGGGTGAGGTCTACTAAAGGCATGGGTTGCCTTGAGAATTTATGATCATCTTGTCATGTGAGTTTTTGGCATTCCCAATCTTTGATCCATTTTGGAAATGGTTTGATTTTCACTAAAGTTATACATTTATTCCTATACATAGGAGTTTGTCAAGAAGTCTAAATGTACGATGTTTTTGTAAACCTGTTCCTATGTGTTTTGTTGTTTTCGAAGCAAAATATGTTAACAAAATTCCAAAGGTACTTAAGTTAGTCAGAGAGAAACAGGCCCCTGGACAACCCAGAGGGCTGGGTGCAATGTATTTAAAAGTCAGGACATGTACTTTTCAGTGGCAGCTGGTGATATTTGAAAGAGGTGGGATGTAGAAGTTCGGGATGAGTGCCTAGTGGCGAGCAAGGGGAGTAAGCAAGCCCATGCGGCATACATGGGCTTTCAAGGGGGTCTCCCCCTGAGAAAATTTTGAAAAAATAGTCGGCAATTTGTGTATTTTCAAACATATTTGAGAAAGCAAAAAGGTTAATGAAGCACTTGTGAAAGTGTAGTTATGACATCAATAAAGAGATTTCATATGAAAATGACATTTGAGCCTTTTGTGGGGGGTTATGGCCATCTGAGTCTCGATGTAGAGGCCAGCGAAATGTTGTGCATAGTTAAGTGAGAGCTGTCTCTTACTGGAACTCTCCAAATCCTTTCAAAGACTGCGAGCAGAAAGAACTTCCACCATAGGTCCCACGTACATACAGCGCACATTACTAGGGACTTATAAGTAAATTAAATAGTCCAACTGGGTATGATCCAATGTTACCATGTTTAAAGGGAGAGAGCATATGCACCTTAGCACTGGTTAGCATTGGTAAAGTGGTCAGAGTCTAAAAACCAGCAAAAACAGTGTCCAAAAAGTGGAGGGAGGCAGGCAAAAAGTTGGGGGCGACCACCCTAAGGCTGTCAGGTCTAACATGTGTCCCCCCAGCTGAAAGTGGGGAGAGCTACCCAACCTCCTGGGAGCTCTCATCGCTAAGGCAGAAGTATCTGGAGAGACCATCAGCGTTGGCGTGGTCAATCCCCGGGCGATGCTCCACCGTAAAGTCCATCCCCTGTAGCGAAATGGACCACCTCAAGAGTTTGGGATTTTCACCCCTCATCTGCATGAGCCATCTGAGGGGCTTGTGTTCTGTCTGAACCCGGAAGTGAGTCCCAAACAGGTAGGGTCTTAACTTCTTCAGTGCCCAGACCTCAGCAAATGCTTCTCTCTCAATAGCACTCCACCTCTGTTCCCGTGGTAATAGCCTTCTGCTAATAAAGGCTACTGGTTGGTCTGAGCCCTCCTCATTTAGCTGTGTAAGAACAGCCCCTCTGCCATGCTCTGAAACATCTGTCTGCACAATAAATTCCAGGGAGTAGTCAGGGGCCTTGAGCACAGGGGCCGTGCACATGGCTTCCTTCAGAGAATCAAAGGCTTTCTGACAAACTTCTGTCCAATTTACCAACCTAGGTTGTTTCTTGGAAGTGAGTTCTGTCGAGGGTGACACAATGGTACCATAGCCCTTGACGAATCTGCGGTAGTATCCAGTGAGGCCTAAAAAGGCTCTCACCTCAGTCTGTGTTCTAGGTTGTTGCCAGGCTTTGATGGTTTCAATCTTGGCCTGGAGTGGCTGCACCTTGCCACCACCTACTAGGTGTCCCAAGCACACCACGGAATCCTGTCCAATCTGGCACTTACTAGCCTTGAAGGTCAGGCCTGCCTGTTGCAGAGCCTGAAGCACCTCTTTGAGGTGGAGCAGGTGTTCCTCCAAGCTGGAACTGTAGACAGCTATGTCGTCCAGGTAGGCTGCACAGTAGGCATCCTTGCCAGCTAGGATCCCATTAACCAACCGTTGGAAGGTAGTGGGGCATTTTTCAACCCAAATGGCATCACCCGGAACTGGTAATGGCAATCAGGTGTGGAAAATGCTGATCTTTCTTTAGCCCCCTCATTCAGGGCGATCTGCCAGTACCCTGAAGTAAGATCAAACGTACTCAGGAACTTGGCAGAGGCGAGTCTGTCAACGAGCTCATCAGCTCGGGGGATGGGGTGAGCATCAGTCCGTGTGACTGAGTTGAGAGCCCGGTAGTACACACAGAACCTGAGTTCTGGCTTTGCACCGGGGGCAGCAGCCATAGGGACCAGCACCACAGGGCTGGCCCAGGGACTACTGGATTTCTCAATAACCCCTAAAGTCAACATCTTGGAGACCTCCTCCTTGATTCTGGCCTTCACCTTATCTGATAACCTGTACATTTTGTTCTTCACAGGGGGACTGTCCCCCGTGTCAATGTCATGAACACATAGGGGGGTCAGTCCAGGAGTCAGGGAGAGCAGGGAGGAGAATTGCTCTAACAGCTCATAGCAGTCTCCTCTCTGGTTTAGAGTCAGGGAGTCAGAGAGAATGACACCCTCCACTGACCCATCACCTTCTTTGGCAGAGAGGAGGTCAGGGAGTGGTTCACTCTCCTCTTCCATGCCCTCATCTGTGACCAGGAGCATACTGACCTCAGACCTCTCAAAGTGAGGTTTGAGCCTGTTGTGGTGGAGGACCCTTAGGGGGTGCCTAGGGGTCTTGAGGTCCACTAGGTAAGTAGCCTCCCCTTTATGCTCCTTGATCTCAAAGGGTCCAGTCCAGTGGCCCTGGAGAGCCCAGGGCTCTACTGGCTCCATCACCCAAACTTTCTCTCCAGGTGAGAACTCAACCAGAGTGGTCATCACCTCTTGACTGGCCTCGAGGTTACTCCTGGCCTGCTTCCAGAAGTGTTGGGTTTGGTTGTGGAGGGCCAGCATGTAGCTGACCACATCCTGGGGAGGTGTCTTGGGAGCTTTCTCCCAGCCCTCTTTAACAATGCTTAGAGGCCCCCTGACGGGGTGACCATAGAGAAGCTCAAAGGGGCTGAAACCCACCCCTTTCTGGGGCACCTCTCTGTAAGCAAACAACAGGCACGGTGAGAGGACGTCCCATTTACGCCTCATGGCTTCAGTCAGGCCATTAATCATGCCCTTCAGGGTCTTGTTGAATCTCTCAACAAGCCCATTGGATTGAGGATGATAAGGGGTGGTAAACCGGTAGGTCACCCCAGACTCATCCCACATGGACTTCATGTATGCAGACATGAAGTTTGTGCCCCTGTCAGACACAACCTCCTTAGGGAATCCCACAGGGGTAAATATTCCCAACAGGGCTCTGGTCACCACCGGTGCAGTCACTGTTCTCAGAGGGATTGCCTCTGGATAGCGGGTGGCATGGTCCAACAAACTTAGGATAAACCTGTTCCCCAAGGCAGTTTTGGGGTCCAAGGGACCAACAATGTCAATGCCCACCCTTTCAAAGGGGGTGTCAATAACGGGGAGTGGGAGCAGGGGAGCCTTAAGCTGTTTCCCTGTCTTCCCACTAGCCTGGCAGGTGAGGCAAGCTCTGCAGAAATTATCTGAGGCTATCCTCATTCTGGGCCAATGGAAGTGGGTGAAAAGCCTGTTAAAGGTCTTGTCTTGGCCCAGGTGTCCTGCCAGGGGGATGTCGTGAGCCAGACCTAGTAGGAAGGCTCAGTAACACTGGGGGACCACCGGCATACGTGCTGCCCCAAGACCTGGAACCTTAGGCTCACTGTAAAGGAGATCATTCTCCCAGTAATTATGGTGAGTGCCAGAGGCATCACCTGCTGCTTGGGCTGTGGCCTGTCGCCTCAGACACTCAAGGGTTGGGCATTCCTTCTGCGCCTTGCAGAATTCTGCCCTGGTTGGCCCACCCTCTACTTGCCAGCCAGCAAGTTCAGGTAGGTTACCCAGGTCAGCTATGTCGTCCCCAGTTGGCTCAGGGGCATCCTCCTCCTCAGGGGCCCCGTCCACCACTGTGGGAAAATTTGAGGCGGGTTTCTCGCGCATCTTGCCCTTCCTCTTGGCAGCTGTCTGGGCCATTGTTCCAGGCTCCAGACGCCCTTGACTCCCTTCCTGGGCAGACATGGACCGTGTGGTCATTCAGACCCACTCAGGCAAACCTAACATCTCCAGGTGGGATCTGAGCTCTTCCTCTTTCCAGACAGAATGCTGAAGATCATTGCCTAGCAGACAATCTACAGGCATGGCAGGACTCACAGCTACTTTCAGAGTACCAGAGACCCCACCCTACTCAAAGGGAACCACAGCCACCAGTAGGTGACTCTCACGATTGTCAGCGACTATGACCTGGTGGAATGTATTTGGGACTATCTGCTCTGATGACACCAGCTAACTCTTGACAGTAGTCATACTGGCTCCTGTGTCATGCAGAGCCTCCACCCTATGCCCATCAATGGTGACCCACTGCCTATACTTTGAAGTATTTTCTGGCATGTGGGCTTTAGGCACCATCTCTCTTTCTCCCAGGGACACTAGGAAACTTCTGCCTGCTCCCCAAAGCTTACTGGGACAGTCTCCCACCCAAGCGCTTCACTAGCCAACTCAGGTGTCTGTCCAGTGGTGGATTGTGCCCTCTTGAGGCACTGGGAGTCGCCCTTACAGTGTCCAAACTGGTAGCACTCTAAACATTTGGTGATGAACTTCCCTAATGCTTTATCAAAATACCCTGGCTTCTCTGCAAACCTAGAAGAGGAATGGTATCCCCCCCCCCTTTGGGAACTCTTTTGGGGGCCTTTTGAGAACTCCTTATCTTTAAGTTTTTCTCCCCCCTCTTTCTTCTGTTGCGAACCTTGACCACCTTTGTGGGAGTCCCCCCAGATGCCTTTTTGGACACTCTGGTGCTAACCCAGAGGTCCGCCAGCTCAGCAAGCTTCCTGGGGTCAGTCAGCTTACTATCTACCAAGTGCTGGCGCAACTCTGTAAAAGAAATACTGAGCATATGCTCTCTCAGAATCAAGTCATATAACCCTTTGTAATCATCTACTTTGCTCCCCCGCACCCATCCATTTAGCGCCTTACTAGAAAAGTCAAAGAAATGTACCCATGTTTGTATGGACTGTTTGGTGCTGGCCCTGAACCTCTGACGGTATCCCTCAGGGGTCAGCCCAAACTTGGCAAGTAAAATGGCTTTCTGAAGGGGGTATGTGTTTCGATCCTTAGGATCCAGTGTGAGAAGTGTGTCACTCACCAGTGCTGGCACATAACTCTACATAGCTGTACCCCATTGCCCTTCAGGAACCTCATGAGCCCCTAGTGCAACTTCATAAGCAGCTAGCCACTTAGCTATGTCATCTCCCACCACAAAACAGGGCACCACATTTTTGGGTATACTTCTTTTCTCCAGCAGGTCCTGTCTGTATGCTGCCACCATTACTGCTGGACTCAGACTGTCTTGCCTTGATCTCCAGCTCCTTGAGATTCAGTTCATGAGCCAACAATAGTTTCTTCTCAGCCAAGGCTCTCTCAGCTTCAACCTGTTTGGCTGCTCTTTCAGCCTCAGCTTGCTTGGCTTCTCTCTCTGCCCTCCTTTCTTTCTGTTGAGCCTCAATTTTTAGCCTTGCCATTTGCAACTGAACTCTCTCTCCTCTCTCCTTTCCTCTGCAGTCAGGCTTTGATCAGAGACACTGATCCCAGATTTTGCAGGGGGCACAATTGCAGTGGTAACCTCCACTGATGACAAAAAATCCTCTGGGGAGCCATCTTCTGGCTCCTCCTCCTCAGCACCCTCCACTGAATGGGCTTCTGCCCAGGCCCTCAGTGCCTTTTGAAATTCCTCCTTTCTGGAGGCACCTTGGGTGGGTACTCCCATATCCCTGCAGAATTCTTTCAGCTGTTTGACAGTGTTTGCCTCCAGCAGGGCTAGGTCAAAATCTCCTGTTTGATACCCAGCCTGAGACATGTTCAGTGAGGATGTTGGTCAGAAAATTGACAGGAAAAACAAAATTGCAGAAAGAATATAAAAATCAAGTTGACCTTCAACTGTGGGTAGGTAGTGAAATACTTAGCTACTGTATGTCACTGCACAAATACAAGTCCTATCCTCACCGCTGATCACCAATGTTAGAAATGGGGTCTTTTGGTTGGCAGTCAGCAAGCAAGGACCCTCATTCTAGTCAGGGTAAGTCACACACAATCCAAATTATCCTGTGCCCACCCTCTGGTAGCTTGGCACTGAGCAGTCAGGCTTAAGTTAGAAGGCAATATGTAAAGTATTTGTGCAATAAATCATACAATAACACAATATAGCACCACAAAAATACACCACACAGTGTTTAGAAAAATATATAATATTTATCTGGATATTTGCAAGTCAAAACGATCAAAGATGCAATAAGAAAAGGTAAGGATACCACTGAAAAGTGCTATAGAGTGTCTTAAGTCTTTTAAAAGCAAACACAGTCTCTTTCAAGCACAAAGTACCTGGTTCGCGTGAAAAATCTCCGCAAAGGTCCGCAGAGGAGGAGAAGCGGGGAAACAAAGGAGTGTGCGTCGATTTCTCTGGCCGCACACGGTCGATGCGTCGTTTAGTTTCCACGCAGGGACGGCTGGGCGGCGATTTCCGATGCTCGGTTATGGATCTTCTTCGGGTTGAGGGGTTTTCAGACGCCCGAGGTCTGTGGTTGGAATCCTGGGCTTGTGACAAGCTCTGCGTCATTCCGGTGGGCGGTGTGGGGAAATTTCTCCCTCACAGCAGGCTCTGTGTTGATTTGCCCTCTGGAATTCGGGCGGCGTCCCAGGCCGGCTGTGGGGCGATCTGGTGGGCCGTGCATCAAAGTTCTGGTCGCACCGCAGGTGCCGCATCTATCTTTTCCTTGCGAAGCCGAGTGGCGTCGTCTCGGTTTGGCATGCAGTTGAATTTTTCCCCACGGGACAGGCTGTGCGTCATTTTTAGCAAGCTGTGCAGCGAATTTTTGCAGCACAAGGAGTCCAGTTGCAAGAGAGAAGTCTTTTTGGTCCTGAGACTTCAGGGAACAGGAGGCAAGCTCTATCCAAGCCCTTGGAGATCACTTCTTCACCACAGTCAGGGAGCAGCAAGGCAGCAGGGCAACAGCAAGGCAGCAGTCCTTCACAGAAAGCAGTCAGGTGAGTCCTTTGGGCAGCCAGGCTGTTCTTCTTGGCAGGATGCAGTTTCAGGTTACAAGTTTCTTCTCCAGGAAGTGTCTGAAGTGGTAGGGCAGAGGCCCTGTTTTATACCCAAATGTGCCTTTGAAGTGGGGGAGACTTCAAAGAGTGGCTTAGAAGTGCACCAGGTCCCCTTTCAGTTCAATCCTGTCAGCCAGGGTCCCAGTAGGGGGTGTGGCAGTCCTTTGTGTGAGAGCAGGCCCTCCACCCTCCCAGCCCAGGAAGACCCATTTAAAATGCAGATGTATGTGTAGGCCTCACAGTAGTGTAAAAATGAATTTAGGAGTTTTACACCACCAGGACATGTAAACTACACAGGTACATGTCCTGCCTTTTACCCACACAGCACCCTGCTCTATGGGTTACCTAGGTCACACCTTAGGGGTGACATATGTAGAAAAAGGGGAGTTTTAGGCTTGGCAAGTACTTTTAAATACCAAGTCGAAGTGGCAGTGAAACTGCACACACAGGCCTTGCAATGCCAGGCTTGAGACAAGGTTAAGGGGCTACTTAAGTGGGTGGCACAACCAGTGATGCAGGCCCACTAGTAGCATTTAATCTACAGGCCCTGGGAACATACAGTGCACATTACTAGGGATTTATAAGTACATTAAATAGTCCAATTGGGTATGATCCAATGTTACCATGTTTAAAGGGAGAGAGCATATGCACCTTAGCACTGGTTAGCATTGGTAAAGTGCTCAGAGTCTAAAAACCAGCAAAAACAGTGTCCAAAAAGTGGAGGGAGGCAGGCAAAAAGTTGGGGGCGACCACCCTAAGGCTGTCAGGTCTAACATGTATCCCCCTAGCTGAAATTGGGGAGAGCTACCCAACCTCCTGGGAGCTCTCATCACTAAGGCAGAAGTATCTGGAGAGACCATCAGCGTTGGCGTGGTCAATCCCCGGAAACGTTGCAGAGTGTACTGGAAGACACACCTGGGACCACACAACAATCTTAACTGGTACATATCACTGGAAAGAAACTTTCATTGTGCACAATACCTTATTGTGGTGAACAAAACACAACACATACATTCTGTGTGCCCTTGCCCTAGTGGCTTCTCTATCTTCTTTGAGTGTGCCTGCAGATTACCTTGAATCACATGGGAAAGTGAAACCACAGTCGCTGACTGCGCATACAGTTCCTAGGAGTTTGGCACCCTTTAATGAGGATCCTGAGAACAACTGTGAGAGCATCTCACCATGAATTGAGTAAGATATCTGACCATGTAATTTTGTGCACCTCCCTGTTGCTTCTGTAAGCCAGCTTGAAATGTGAAAAGGACTTTTAAGACTTAGATAAAGATTTATTCCATAAGATTTCAGGAACCCACTGTTTTTTGCCAGCTGTATATTAATGCTTATTGCAATTTATTTATTGAAAGAGTTACAAGTGCTAGCTGAACTAACTATTCTACCCCACACCACCTTCTAAGAGTAAGACTTAACTTTTCAAATTCTCAGCTTCCTGAAAATTCAAGCCTAAGACGGAGGGTCTGGCTACATGATCAGTGATGTATCCACTGTGCCATGAGGCCTCTTGCAAGGAAGGAAAATACATCCCTGGTTGAGTAGTAAAAGACAGCAATGACTGAGGTGCAGGTGCACCCTTATGCCTCAAGGCTCTGGTGCTCCAATCTCATCTATACCCCTGGCTGGCAGTGAGGCTGGTTATGTCATAGGTGCATAATAGGTAGGCCCACACACTGCTTGCCTCCATACAATTACACATAAACATCATACAGTTGATGGTTTGAGAGCAAAGCTTGAAAGGACCAAGCCACAATGGAAGAGCTGTGTACCTTGGATGTTGCTGGTCTGGCTAGGCACTTTGCGAGAACTGTATTTGGGTCTCAGCATTTGAAAATAGATGTATTTTGCTTTTGAAATGAGGTGCACTGATAGAGGTTATTGCAAATCTTAGTAAAGGAACAATGTACACGGTTGCTATTAACCACTGGTATTTGATAAAATATTTAAATTTGAATGTTGAATGCTGCTGCTGGTTCATAATAAGATTCATTTGTAGAATTGTGCTAGCATCTTGATAGATAAATCACAAGAGATGCTTCCTAGGATGAAAGTTTATCAGTAATGCTTGATTTAAATCTTAGTAGGGGTTCAAAAGTGTTGCTGGCCAGGACTGAGGTACATTAGTAGATGTTTATGTACATCTGAGTCAGATAGCATAAGTATTGCTGGTTGAGACAGAGGTGCATAGGCAGTGACTTGTACAGATGCAGTGGGAAAGCTAAAGTCACTCTACTATTCTATGGTGAAAGAATGAGGTACATTGGGAAGGCTGTGTGGTGTTTCAGCACTTGTGTAGCATAGGAATTGTGAAAGCTGGACAAGGATATGTTAGGAATGAGGTGCAATAGTAGTGTACCGTAGCTCCCAGAAGCTTTCAATTTTAAAAGTACTGTACAAAGATCAGGTTTTAATGTACAGGTATTATTACTCAGTCTGAAATATTTTCTTACCTGCATTAGGATTTTGAAGGGCTTCAAATCACTTTTATCTTGTTTTCGCCCTTGCTCTCTTTTTCATGTCTCTGTATGTATTTGAGACGCTGTAGTCCAACCGTGACAGTCGCTTAAGAACTGAAGTGTCATGCTGTGATGCAGGCCTTTTGAGTTTGTATCAAATTGAGGACTCAGCAGAGGTGTGTAATTATGGTGCCCATCAATTAAACCAATCCTGACACAGCTTTCCCATAATGTTTATTAGTGAACAGCATGACAGCAGCATCTAGATTGGATAGGGCAGGCAGACACAGTGCTCATACCAGGACCAGGAGGGTGTGTATGTGTTCCCTCAACTCACTTGTATAGTATAGGTTGAGAAGTGCTGAAGTACGCATGTCAGGTTGACCATGAAAAACAAAATGGCCAAACTGACGTGTGCACTTAGTTTCACTTTTCACTGCGATGGGCTGCCTTACATTATGGGCCTAATTATGACTCTGGCAGTCATGAGACCGCCAGGGCTGTGATGGTGGTCGGACGGCCTCCGCATTATGACCGTGGTGGAGCTGCCATGCTCAGACAGCCAACACCGCCAGGTTGCTGCCAGCCACCAGCCTGGCGGTCTCAGCAGTCTCAATCCACCAGGGCTGTGCTGCTTGCAGCGCTGCCCTTGGGATTACAAGTCCCCTTTCCACCAGCCTTTGCATGGTAGCCCCGCCATGCAAAGGCTGGTGGAAAAGGGGTGCTAAGTGCCCCATGAGGGCCCCTGCACTGCCCTTGCACTGGCCTGGGCAGTGCAGGGGCCCAAATGGACAGCCGCATTGCGCTATCCACTACCCGAATTACGGGCAGTTGAAATCGCAATTGGCGCTGCTGCACCCACCACACCGCCACATTGCTGCTGGCTCAATTACGAGCCAGGGTCAATGTTAAGGACCTGTTCACTGCTGTTTCCGCCCGCCAGCCCTGCGGTGAACTCTTAATAGGGTTGGCGGTATTCTGGCCGCACTGGTGGTCAGGTGGCGGTACGAGTTTGGCAGGCGGTCTCTGCCACCCACCAAACTTGTAATGAGGCCTAATGTTTGGAGTGGACCAGCCCACTGGACGTCATCGGGCATGTCAACAGAAGTCACGGCTGGGCCATAATGATAATTAAATTAACTTTAAGAGCAACAAATATATATGTGACAGCTGACACACTGAGGGCCAACACCCTGGCATTCATATGGATGATCCGCCCTTTGTACTTTTAAATTTTACATGTCCAGGTGTTGAAGAAATCCCAAACTCATTTTTCACTAAAGCAAGGATTATCTCTCACACAGGATAACAATGAGATTACCTTATTCCATTTTATAAATGCAATTCCCAATATAGAAGAAATATACGTTTTTTGAGTTTGAGGTTTCTGGGCTCAGAATTTAAACTCATAATTTAAGTTGAAGTTAGATTTTAAACTGTGGGTCTCTTAGTACACAACTGTGGTGGGTGCCAACTGGTATTTGTGCATTTCCTCTAGACAGTCACAGACAAAGGGACCTTAGGTGTGACTTGTTGGGCCAAACATCTCCTGATGGGCAACCCTGAGCAGGATGAGAGGGAGGAGCTGGGCACAGCCTCACACTTACACCTGAATAGGCTGTGCCCTGTCCACACACAAAGGGCTGCATACCCACCTGTAGTGAGTCTGGAGCCAGGGCAGGAAAGGAGGACCTGTCTGCACTTTAAAGACCTTTCTTTGAAGTTTCCCTGCTTCAAAGGCAAAACTGGGTATAAGTACTGGACCTCTGACACCACCACTTCAGTATACTTTTGGACCTGTGAATACTCTGTCAGGAAGAATAAATGTTGTACAGCTACATGGGCTGCCACTCCACTGGATTGCTACTCTGCTGGAGTCATGCTTTGCTGTGCTGACCTACTGCTTTTTGCCTGGGAGTGAGAAGGACAGGAATTGCATCTCTCCACTCCAGAATTCTAAGTGACTACAAGGGCCAGCTGACTGGTCTCCTGTTTTCTGAAGTCTCAGGGAAAAAAAAGACTTCCAACTTACCTGTATCTGCCACTGGACTCTGCCACCTGTGAGTCTGTCCTGTCAAGTGGTTCTGCTCCAGTCCTGGACCCTGGGAAGTGAGGCCTAAGGTGCGTCTTCACTCACAACCCACATTCTCATCAGAACAAGTGCATCTTCACCATTGTGGGGATCGTAACTGGCACATCTTCGTTTTTGCATGGATTGGAAGTGGCGCATGTTCGTCACCACATGGAGCGGGCCTGGCTCATCACCTTTGGAAACAGCACATCGCCCCCAGAATTGACGCATCGCATTGTGTCAGTGCATTACCCTCAGAACCGATGCATCACTGACTTTGCATGAACCTCCTTCTTTTGTGGGATCGCAACCGACGCATCACCTCAGTTGCACCTCCCATTTTCCTCAACGTCGACCGAACCAGGATCAATGAACTTTTGTTCAGTGGGCCCAAGTGGGTCCCTATATCTAGCCCACATTCCATCACAGTCAGCCTGAACTCTTGACTTAGTCCCGGTCCGGAGCAACCAGATAACCCCAGTTGGCACTTTTTGCTTCTAAGCGATTTTCTACAGTTCATGCTTTGCAATTCATAACTCAGCTACTTATTGGATTTTTGTTGTTTTGGTCTTGTTTTAATTTTTAAATAAAGCTCTGTTTTTGAAATGTAACCACATGTGATGTATTTTTGTGTGGTGGTTTCTTTGTTTTACAGTTTAAAGTGTTGCACAAATACTTTACACATTGACTCTCAAGTCTGACTGCTCTGTGCCAAGCTACTGGAGGGTGAGCACAGGTTAACCTAGGGTGTGCTTATGAGCTACCCAATATGATTTTGGTTCCTGCTTGGATAGGGTGCATACCTCTGCGAACCAGAAACCCAATTTCTAACACTGTAACACACTCATTTTCAGGCAGATGTGTGGATGTGATCAGGTGAAATAAAATCACTCATTGGGCAATAGATTCAGTGGCTGGTGTGAGCTTTTCCATAGCTTCACTCACAATCTTCTGCACTCATCATTTTTTAAAGGGGGTAACCATTGTGATTGTAGCCTTTGCTGGCATTTGGGGACCACAATACCCAGGAGCTGCAAGCCACTTTCCAAAGCCTGCGCTTTTCAAAGTCTGCTTCTGCATGCAAGGGGAAACCAATGCCTGAGGCTAGCTTTCAGGTCTGGACGGTTACCCTTAATTCACATACGGGTCTTCCACTGTCCTAGATAAGGGTGACCATTTCCACAAGCCACACTGTCACTATACACTGGAATACGTGGTAGGCCAGTACCCTCAAGAAGCTGTCACTTTCTCAGGGGGAAAAGCCAAAGGTGTACAAAAATTCCTTGCGACAAAGTCTTCACAGAGTTAGAGAAATCCAGGAGCATGAAATACAGTTGAAGAAAACCCAAGATGGAAGTGTAAGGATTAGCAAGTGAAGGGAGTGAGGAAACAGGCAAAGGAACACCAATCTGTAGTGACATACCCTCCATCCATACTGAAACATTTAAACAATTAAAAGACAGGAAAAGGAAATTACATTAAACACCACATGACAGGAAAATAATGGATTGAGAAACTTAGGACGAAATCAAGGAGAAGTAACCATGTTGGAAGGGGAAAGCAAAGAAAAGGAAGACATGAAGTGAACATTCCTGCATATCCCCCTTAAAATGAAGCTGCAAACCCTCAGGCAGGTGACTGTCATTTTGGGTTGAAGAAAGAGGGAGCAGCAGCCAGGAGCCCTGGAAAAAGAATGAAAATAGGACCGGGTGAGAGACTATCCTAGGCAGGATCTGTGGTCTTCATACAACATCTTCTGAGACTAGCAACCACTGGACCCCAAAAAGTACCACTGTTTTCGGGCTCTCAGGTGACTGAAAATGTGCATTTGGAACAGCTAGGTTTTCCGGGAGCCTTCCAACTCTTTGCTACTTCTTGGGCACTGCTGGTTTTCTATAAGAGGGGTTGACTTCAGAAAGGCAATCACTTGCCTGGTGGTTTGCAGGTGGGCCTTAAAAAGGCATTGCAGGTGGTCCAGTTTTTTCCATTAGTTTCTATTGGGCCTCAATCCATCATGAGGAATGTCATTTCCTGCTCCGGTTTATTTCATATATAAGGGCTCCAGTTTGCTTGCAGGATGCATCACAAACCCAGCTATGCTCCTTCTGCAGTTCTCACTACTTACTGATTGCTGTCTCTTGTGCTAGGGTTCTTCACCCTGCAAGGAGGTTTTTATGGACACAGCTTTTTCCATTAAACCTATGCCAGCTTTTTTGTGTACTTGTTTGATTGCATCTTGTCTTCAGGAAGTAGTCACCCATACATTAGAAAGTCCAACTTCCATCTCCAAATGTTAATTCAGCATTCAGCTTTGAACAGTAACACACACCAAAACCTTTGACTTCTACAGCAATCTGTGAGAACCAGTATGAAAACCTGTCTAGAGACTTTACCACAGTGTAATAATAACCATTCCTTTTACAGGCCTATAGACTTTTGCATATGTTTTTCACAAAAAATAAGTCAACTAGAGGAGAGCAGACGTCACTGAGATTCACTTTGGGAATTCAATGGAGTTACATAAAAATGCAGTGAGATTCCACTGAGTTTTACCAACTAATAGAAAATATGCAATTTGCACTGCTTGCATTGCAATTTAGCACCAGCAGCGAGAGCAGCGCTGAAAAATCAGTGTGAAGGGCACAATGCAGCATGCAAGAGCATGCACCCATACAAGTTGATTCTTCTGCTGCTGAGTAGAAGAGCTACTTGAGCAGCAACAAATCTACTTGAGAAGCACCCCACTGACCATGACCCTTTGCAACCGCCTGCGTTAGAAAATGGTGTTAAGGAATGCCAAATCTCACTTATGCTTGCATTTCTGGAAAATATTCCTGGGAAAATCCCACAATGTGGTGATTGGCAGATTTTTGGATAAAACTCTATGTTACAAGAGTAATGTGGAGTCGCCAGATTCTGCTGATTCCATGTGCGATTGAAGTATTCCGCCCACCCCTAAAGTCAACCTTACTATTTTTTTAGTAACTTTAAATCTTAAACAAGTTATGGATCTGATTAAACATTTCCTAATCAAAGAAACATACCTAAAGGCTTTGTTGTTGGCTTGCTACCTTCACCCAGTGACGCCTAATGTGATGAGCATACACTTTTCCACAAGGCACCTTTTAGGCATACAGTAAAAATTACAGCTGCTAAAACAATGAGCAGCTCCTCCTTAAAGGGCCAATCACAATATTCTCAGTGCATTATCAGAATGGGTAATCAGCACCGTACCTTACCTGCAATGTTAATCAGTTAGACTTCATGTAGGAATGTGCCTATCTGTGGCTTTAAGCCCAGCTCCTGCCTTTGTCATAACTTCTCACAAGAAATTATTTTTCTCAATAAGATCAGACATAACTTTTGCCAAATAACCAATCATGCCTAAAGCCTTGATAAGTGGTTTGTCATCATAGCCATCTCAGATCTACTATTTTGAGTATAAGCTTTCTTAATACACAAAACAAATATGAGCATTCCCAAATGACAAGGACACATGTAAGCACAGACCTTGTATCCAGCCATTGATTATTACAACTATTTTGCTGGTTATTGCGTAAAATCTGGCAACAGCTGTGCCACACACCAGACTTTAAAAAAGTGTTGCTTAGTACCTTAATGAAAATCATTCCAAACTGATTCCAGAAATGACGGGCTATTCACATGACAGTTTGAATAAATGAGCAGTGTAACACTCCACTCCAGAACCTTTCTATTAGTAGGTGTATGACGACAGATAAGTAGGCTAAGGGTTAATGTAGCCACCAGACACTATTATTTATTCATTCATTGATTCATTCACAAGGAAGTTCTACAATACCCCCTCAGTCATCCTGGAATGAAAGATAACATTGTTATTTTACTTAGAACAGTATAACTGAGCTCATTAATGGTAGTACAGGACAGGCAGAGAATCTAACTGGATCTAACGGATCCCATCCAGAATTCTTAATCTGTCAGAGGTTTTCCAAAGTGTACTTGGTTAAATTCAACCTCCAGTGGAAATTATGATTTTTTCAGTAATGCATAATGTGGACCTGGCACCTCTAGTGGCCTCCTATAATACTTTAATCATTTAAACCCTTTTGATTGGATTATTTTGAATGTGGCTGACTGATGGACTCTAAATAGGGGGCCGTGACAATAAATTGGTTGTACATATTGTTCCAGAAGCCTTCATTTCAGGTTAACAATTAGTATCAATCATAGTCTATTAGATATGAATCCAATGTAACAAAAAGGAATCTTAAGATGGTTTGTTACACTAATTCATATCATTTTAACAAACCAGTTTGTATTGTTGGGAACTCATAACTATATACAGCCGTGGCTCCTCTGCAATGGCAGAGGAGTGTCTCCCCTCTGGCTCAGAGCCAGCAGCTGAAAAATAAAACAATATTTTACTATTGTTTTATTTTTCAGCTGCTGGCTGAACCAGCCTGTGCAGGGAGGGGACGGGCCATGGGAGGGGGAAGGGAGAATTGGAGTTCACCCAACTGTGCATGTCTGTTTGGCCAGCTGTCTTAGACAAGCCAAACAGACATGCGCAGTTAGGTTTCTCCAACCCAGCTGTGTTTGACAGCTGATCAATAAACCACAAAGGCACACATTAATTTACTACTCAAGAGAACGTAGCAAGTTCATAAATCTCTTTAAAAAAAGGAGAGGTGTTTTTTGTGTGGAATTAAGGGGTAAGAAAATAGAATGTGGGTGCAAATTATAAAAGCCATATAGCAAATAAATTGTAGATCCTTCTGGAAGATTATTAGGGAATGTAGTGCTGTACTTGTAAGCCTAAAGTAAATACTATCTCTAGTATTGAATGGTGAAACTATATTTCCTCTCTGTATACCCCGAAATAAGAATTTGTTTTGGTAGCAGTTTGCCTAATTTTGGGCCTATTGAGATGTAAAGCACTACTCTCCACTATCCATTTAGGTCACAAGTGAAAGATATTATTTTTAGTGCTAGGTGTACAGGTGCTAGACATCCTGACCAACTGACTAGTACTATCATAAAGTTAGAGGTTCATTTATGGATGAATTATCTGGCAGCATTTTTTAGATATTGCTACAGTACTGGGGAGATACCTGATTCTTGGAGGAATAATATCATACTTCTATTACATTAAAAAGGCCCTATTAACACCAATAGTAATTATAGGCAAATCACACTGCTAGATGCCACTGGAAAGATTTCTGCTAAGTGTGTATTAAACCAGCTACAGGGCTGGGCAAAAGAAAAGAAAATTGTGCCCCTGGAACCATGAACTTCTATTCACCAAACTGTCAGGGGTAGCTGATGTGACATCACACGTCGTTTCACCTTTACTTTTACTCACACATGCATGCTTACACTTACACAAACATTTACACATATACACACTCCTTCTTACTTAAACACACTCTCACCTCACCATTTGTTACTTACCTCAGCTGCCAGGAAGGGTCATATTCAGCAAATTGTTATTGATTCTTTAATGAAGTATTATTCACTATTGGTGCCATATACAATTGACCACAAACAAAGAAAGTGGAGCTGTCCTTGTGTTCCTGACACTGATGTTGCCCCACCTGAGGCCTGGGTTCACAAAGCAGTGCCAGGGGTCACACAGGACAAGCCAGGGGTTGCAGCTGGGACCTCTGGTGACCCCTAAATGAGGTCTGTGCCTGGAACCCTAGACAATGTATCTGTGTTACATTTAATCGTGGAAAAGTAAGCCCAAAAGTGGGATATACCTGCCTACGAGCCTTTATTGATTTTTCCACTGCCTTTGGCTGCATGTACAGGCATTTAAGAAAAGTGGTGCTGCATCCAATTTTTTACTATTCTTGCGCCACTTAGCGCGCCCCTATCGCCACCTTGTGTGCAAAATTTTAATATACGGTGCACCATGGCGCAGGGTAGGAGCAATAGCATCAACAATTTTAATGGTATTGATGTACTGTGTAGGAGTAGCATCAAAATGTTGGTGCTAATCCTGCACAGTACATAGGGGCCCATTGAAAGCAATGGTGTGCCTCCTTTTAACATCTGCTCTGTGAAAGGCGTTAAAGGTAGCCGCAAAAAATGATGGAATGGAATCTCTTAGATTCCACTGCGCCATTTGTGCGGTTCCCCCTAATGGGGGAATTCCCTCCTTGCATACATTATACCTGGCGGAGGCATAATGTGGTGCAAGGGGTTACAAAGTGGCACAATTCATGCATTGCGCTACTTTGTAAAAATGGCGTGGTGATTTTGGCCTTGTTGGGCCACATTAGCGTAAAAAAAATGACACTAATGTGGAGCAAGGAGGCGCTAGGCCATCTTAAATCTGGGCCTTAGTGCTCTGGGCACCACAGAGGGTCAACTAAAACTGATCATATCTCTGCACACTTCTACATGGTGTCATGTAATGCTTGGTGGTCATCTGTTCTTTACACATTGCTGATTTGCCGGAGTTGATGAGTCTTGTAGGTGGTGATCCCCAAAAGGTAGGGTCTCACTCTATGAAAACATTACTTTATGCTTATGATATGGTGTTATTAGATCTGACACCAAAAGGACTGTAGAAACGTCTCATCTTTTTATCAACATATGCCGAGATTCATTATTTGAAAGTCAACATAAATAAAAGTAAGCTCATTAAGTTTCGCACCAGAGGTTGTCATACAACAATGAAATATATTTGGCACTTAGACAGTGTACTTCTGGAAATAGTTAAATCGTACCCCTATTTAGGGATTTTTTTCGGCTAATTTAACAGAGAAAGAGCATATTGCATATTTGATGAAAAAGACACAGATTCACGCATCATAATCACTTTTATAAGAGAATTGGAGTCAAATTACAATGGGGGTATCTTCCTCTTCATTCACAGGAGAAAAACATTAGGACAAGAATGCTTTGACCCTATAAAATATTAAAAAGTGAAAGGTTATTTGCAATCGCTGATAAAATATCTCTACGGAATACGATACTCAGACCTGTGGGGAGGGGAAGAGGCTAGATGAAATAATACAATCTTGTTGTGTCTTCTTGTGTTTTGGTACCACAACCCAATCTAGGCAGGAACTCAAGGATAGTTTTCGCTGACACATGTTATTGTTTAAGCTGAGGTGCCTCCCTTTAAACAGTGTTACAAATGCTCGGCAGTGAATAAGATGCGATGGCAGCCTGCACAATTTATGTGATGGTGCGTTTGTCCACCTTTAAAATCCCCTAGATGTATAGTTCTTGAAACCTCTTTTTTTGAAATATGTTATTAGGTCAGCTGGAGCAACAACTCAGATGTTATACTGTCCAGCAAATGAAATGATGTGTTACGCAATTTTTAAAATAGTTTTTTTTTTAAACGTACTAAACTATAAATCATGTATGTTAATTTACTTTTGATCTCTTTGTAGAACTAAACCTTTAATAAAATCTTGAAATGGAGAGGTTCGTCATCATGAGCAGGGTATACTTTATAGTGTGGGTACATCAGGACAGTCGGCCTAATCCTTAAATAATTCTTTCTCTGTCGTAAGTCAAACATTTGTTGTATTTTTCATTTAATACCTTCCTTTTTTCTTTTTATTTTCTTGGTTCTTTTTTAAGACTTTACAACCAATACTTGTGGAGTCACTTTGACGTTAAATTTTTACAAATGGAGATATATGCATTCAATTGATCTTCAGACATTCCACTTTTCCTTGCTTCGAAAACACCCCTTACCTATTTTATCCAAATCGAATGTTCCTTCTGTCAGAAATCGTTTAGAGGTCTGGACTTGAATACTGCTTATTTTTTCTCTTGTGATGTTTCTCTGTAAGGAGCAGCACCCACGATATAACTGTAAACTAGAGGCACACACACGGCATGATGTTTCTTGTTAAAGAGCAGCACAATAAGGGGCAGATTTATACTTTTTCACGCAAAACTGCATTAGCGCTGTTTTGCGTGAAAAAGTATAGCACTGGCTAGTGCTATTCCAAGATGCCAGCCAGGCACCATATTTATGGAATGGCGCTAATGTCCTGTCAGCATCCTTGGAAAGGATGCTATCAGGGTTAGGGAGATGTAGGGGAAAAATTGACTCTAAGCAGTGTAGTGCCATTTTCTGGCATACAACCCCCATCAACACGGCTCCTGTCATAGTAAAGACAGGAGCCATGCCCACCACCCCAATGGCCATGTGGACATTTGATGGCCATTGGGGCCAGCGCCTTGCAGGGGGCCCCAAGTCAGGGCCCTCGAGCGGAGTTGGATTAAAAAAAAATATATATATATACTTACCTGGACTTACCTGGGATAGGTGCCCCATCCTTAGGTGTCCTCCTGGTGTGGGTTGGGGTGTCCCTGGGGCCAGGGAAGGGCACCTGTAAGCAATTTCCATGGTCTCGCGTCGCGGTTATTTTTGGCAATTCTACCTAATTCTACGCGGATACGGCGATTCTATCATTTACGGTTTCAATTGAAGACGGATTATAATGATTTAGGACAAAAGACGAATTATATATGGCCCTGAACAATAATAAGTTTCAACTAAAGTCATAATTTGGATTGGTGTAAATACGAGCCCTGAAGAAGTCGCACGGGAATTCAAAAGGAGACTTCCCTAGACGAAACACGTGTTGGCTGCAAATGATTGTTGGCTGAAAATAAGCTTGAAATGGGCTGGATTTGTATTATCAAGCCGCATTATTTGTATCACTGTATATAGGATAATATTATGAAAAAATTTCAATTATTTTTTAGTTTCAATTCTTTGCAAATTTTTCATTTTGGTTGTATTCTAATTGTTAATTCATATTGGTATCATTTCGATCAAACTTTTGATAAATATTTATATCAAAAACATATTGTATATGGACTGTTGTATCCTTAACAAACTGTGGGTTGATATTTCTTTTGAATGAGAGAGCTGCCACGCATCTTTTGTTCTCATGTTTGTTGGGTTCTATGACCTTAGGGTTTGGGTGTTTCCCTGGTGCAGGCACCTCTCATTCTTTAGCTTTTTACTGCTTAATAGGGGATCCTGAGCGCCCAATTTAAAACCCTAACATAACACCCCTTCATTTAAGTCCTTTGTATCTGAGGTCTGAACTGAAACAGTGTACCTCAGGACCCCTACTACCTTGAACCTAGCACTGGAGACCAAGGAACTTTAAACCTAGCACTTTCAGCCAAGAACTTTAAAACTATCACTTAGAACCTAGAAACTCTGTTTCTATTTGCAAAACTCTTACCCTTACATATCCTTATCATCATCACCATGCTGGTAACCTGAGCTCTGTGCAGTTGTAGGATGAGTCTCCTATAGCCGTAAGATTTGAGGATAGAGGGTGGGCCTGCAGATATAGGTAAGCTAGTAACTACCAGGAATTATTGATATAGCGTTATAGCCCGTTGCCAAAAACTATACCAGTTGTTAAAGTGCCTGAACCCAAATTATAGGTCCAAGCCGCAGGCTAGGGCTTTTTGTGAGGGAGAGGGCCTTTAACAACTGGTATAGCCTGAGACAGAGGGCCATAATGCTATTAAAACAGTTTACCACCTAGGGATAGAATGTCATAAACTAAAAAGGGAGACACAGAAACAGAAACATTGAAATGTTGCAGCATAAGACTTCTGCCAGCCGTTTTTAGTCTGGAGAAACTCAACTGTCTTCAATGGAGCTCTCAGCATTCCTTTGTTCTAATATGGCTTCTTGTCCTTTCAAGATGCACACACTTGGGTTTTCAAGGGAGAATCATCTAGCCTGCAGTCTTCAGTGCCTGTTCCTCAAAATACATGTTTAGGGTAGCAAAAACACTTTTAACGGTAATACCAGAATACACATTTATTTAGATGCATGGAGGTTGTGTGCTGACTGATGGAAAATGATAAGCTCAGCCATCAGATTCCTTCTGAGACTGATACTAATCCCATGGTCAGAGGTTATCTGGCTACCCCGTAAGACCTGACCTGCATAAACATAGGCCTAGATTTACTCAGGCTTTGCATCTCCCTTGCATTTTGCAAGGCAATGCAGGTCAACACTAAGGGCTTTATTACGAGTGTGGCAGTCCGAGGACCTCCACACTCATGTTGACAGTCAGATAGCCGCAACTTTGGTGGTATAATCAGCCAATTACAACCTTGGTGGACAGACCCGCTAAGGGGCAACTGTCCCCACCGGGAACATGTTGCCCGACAGCATGTCAGTGGTCTGGCTTGTAACCAGCCAGGGCGGCGCTGAACTCAGCCCTGCCTCGCTGATTACAGCTTCTCCTCTGTCTGCCTTTTAATGTCAAGGATCCCACCATGAATAGGCTGGCATAAAGCCAGTGCTGGAGGCCCCCTGCTCAGCACTGTCAGAATGGGCACTGTCTGCAAAGCCATTGTTCTTTCAGAGGGTGCTGGAGTGTTAGGATATTGGCCTCTGCTCCCTTAAAGGAAACGGGATCAATATCCTAACACTGTTCTCGTCTATCAGCCCGGTGGGAATTTGTATTACAATGTACATCATCGATTTTAGCACAATTCCAGATTTACTAAAGCTCTTAATCCTCGGAATTCATTAAAATGCTACACCTTCCCCAGTGAGGCTTAAGAAAGAGAAACATCTTTATTTCTCCTTGTTATTCCCTCTTTCTACATGTGTATCATTCTGCAAAAAGAGGAAAATGTCTCTAAGGAATGTTTTTGAACAGGAAGGGATCCATTCCTCCACAAAAACAATCCTGCCTGTACAGGCGACCTTCTACTATTGTGCAAGGGTGCCTGCATTGGCACTAGGCAGCACACAGAGAGAGGACAAATGCTCCATATCTTTCTAAATCTTTGCTTACTCCCGTCCATTGCTTGATGTTAGTAAATATGCCCCTCTTTGTTTTACGCTGTGTGACATAAATTAAGAAAGGTGTCCTGCAACTAGAAACAGTTCCAGTGTCTCAAAACACAATGGCAATTAAAGTGCTTAATATTTCAGCCTTGCACAGTGATAAAAGGTAAAAATTGCACAGAGAAAGCAAATATCTCAAAGCATTTTTCCAGGATCAACACAGGATAAAATGTGAACTGCACAGATATTCTTGGTTTACTGGAGAGGAGCACTGGCCTGGCGGTCGTAGCATGTTTTGATTAGCACACACACATTGTTTTTCTCAGCAATGTCACTGTTATGTTTTTCTTTTATCTTCCACAGTACACAGCAAGATGAAGAGCAATTCCATGCATCTTTCAATTTATTTTTGCCCTATGGAATCCCTATATAGAATTGGTACATCTTCCTGGACATATTTTGGATCCTATTTATGTCTCTGTGTGATTTGACACTGCATTTCCATACCATGTAATGTGAAATTAATTACACCTATTTGACTCTTTTAAATTTAAAGTACACTCATGGTAAATTGACAAAAGAAGTTAACCTGTGGGATTGCAGTTAACTGTCATATGTGGGTTGCAGTGGGTATTTACACTACCCATGTATACAAGTATGACTCTACAGCAAGAAAGACTGTTGCAGTGCAATCCCTGGTGACCTAGGGCCTGATTTAGATTTTTGCAGTAACGGTTCTGCCGTCACTTTTCCATTGGAAAACCCATCTGCTGCCATGATGGTCTGCCCACCCTATTTAGATGTTAGCAGGAGCATAGGAGAAAGACCGCTGATGGTCTACCATCAGCATCAAGAATCTCCAATTGCGTCAACTGGGCCATATGCTAAAGCTGCTGGTGGCGGGACTCCAGCCCCTTTTGCCACCGAGCAATCACGATGTGCATTCTTGCTGACACAACTGTGACAGCTAAACCTTTACACCAAAGTTGGTGGATTGGAAGGGATAAAAGGACAAAACTCTCCTTTTTTCCACTTTTTCCATTCCCTACCACCATGAATCCAGTCATACAAGTCCTACCGTTTCTACTGCTCCTGGACCACGATGAAAATCAATCCTGTCCACGATGGATCAGAAAGTAAGTCACCTCAGAATTGTTGCTGTACAGTAGCACTGGATGTGAGTGTGTTTAACAACGGTTTGCAAACAACAGCACAAAGATGTGCAATGCATATGTCCGTAATGCCGTTCTTAGAAAAATGTCTATAAACGCTTCGCAAGAAATTAGTAAAACCCACCAATCCAGTATTAATTGTCTTAATTGCAATGGACACCTATATCAAAAGACAGAACAATCTCAAATAAAAATGTGTCCATATAAGTATGACCAATACTGTCCTCTACACCAACGTATCATACACATTAACTGTATACCCAATATACACTGCTCAAATACATGATACTGTAGAAATTGCACTGCAAAATGCAACAAGTGGGTGTACACAGAATGTACAACCAATCTTACCTCTAAACTGCAAACATGTCAGAGATGTACAAAGGTCACATGTCCCCTGGTGCAATTTATGACAAAAATTAGATGCCATTTAACTGTGAAGGGTTATGTTCCCTGTGTAATGCGTATGAGCATAATATTGACACATCATGTCAAAATAAACACATATCCATTCTCCAGTCACAACAGAAAGACATATAGGCCCTCATTCTGACCTTGGCGGGTGGCGGAGGCCGGCCGCCAAAGTCCCGCCGTCAAGTTACCGTTCCGCGGTCGAAAGACCGCGGCGGTAATTCTGACTTTCCCGCTGGGCTGGCGGGCGGTCGCCTTCAGACCGCCAGCCAGCCCAGCGGGAAAGAGGCTTCCACGATGAAGCCGGCTCGGAATCGAGCCGGCGGAGTGGAAGCTGTGCGACGGGTGCAGTTGCACCCGTCGCGTATTTCACTGTCTGCGCAGCAGACAGTGAAATACATGTAGGGGCCCTCTTACGGGGGCCCCTGCAATGCCCATGCCAGTGGCATGGGCACTGCAGGGGCCCCCAGGGGCCCCGCGACCCCCCCTACCGCCATCCGGATCTCGGCGGTCCGACCGCCGGGATCTGGATGGCGGTAGGGGGGGTCGGAATCCCCGAGGCGGTGCAGCAAGCTGCGCCGCCGCGGAGGATTCAATGGGGCCGCGGTACACTGGCGGGACCCCGCCAGTGGTGCCGGTCCGACCGCGGCTTTACCGCCGCGGTCGGAATCCCCATTGGAGCACCGCCGGCCTGTCGGCGGTGCTCCCGCGGTCCTCCGCCCTGGCGGTCAAAGACCGCCAGGGTCAGAATGACCACCATAATTTTGTCGAAAGTGTCCAGTACCACAATGAATGCTTGCATCAAATTTAATATGTGCATCACAAATGTACGATACTAATGTACACATTTAATATAACTAAAATATATAACCTGTGCTTGTCACTGTCACAAGTGAGAGTAAGTGCATGACACTCACATTAGCAGAAATAACATCATTGGCAAACCGTTAGAAACAATGAAAATATAAGTTCAGGACAAAGGTATGCTCAAGATAAAAATATTTGATATAAATAAAATAACTATCACATAAGCAAAATAAATATTATTACAAAATAAAAAATAAAACACTAGGGCATTACTTGAAGGTATGGGTTCCATGCCCACAACTTGCATCCTAATGACCCTGCCAACATTAACCTTCTCTGGAAGGGGCATCTACGGGCAGAGAGAAGGCACCTCAATGATATTATTGATGGGAGTCCTTGGGCTTGGGAGGGCTGGTTTTGGGATTGGGAGGTGTAGTTTTGGGAGGAGTGGGTTGGGATTTGGAAGGGTGGGTTGGGATTTGGTAGAGGTGGGCTGGGGTGTGTAAGGAGTATGAAGACATGTGGGTGGGGTAGTCTGAAGTTTGGGTGGGGTGGTCTGGGATGAGGAAGGGATTATGGACAGGGCAAACATAAGGTCCTCCATGGGGACAGAGTTAGTTTGACTGGGAAGGAGTTGGGGTTGGGACAGAGAAGAAGTGTCAGTGGCAGTTGTGCATGTATCTTTTGATGGAGAGGGTGGCTGAGGGTCTGGTGTATGTGGTGTGTGTTTTGCTTTGTCTTTTTTATTGGGTGGTTGTTGTATGGATGAGTGTGAGCATTTGTTGTCAGCATGTGTGTGTGAATGTGTGTGTTGTGGAGGTGGTGTGTGTGGTATCTGTTGGTGTGCATGTGTGTGGCATGGTGGGTCTGGTAACTGTGGGTGTGCTGGCGGTGTGTGTGGGTGTTTGGGTTGAGGTGGCTATGACGACTTCAGATGCGCTGGTGGTTAGTGTGGGTGTTTGTTTTGTGGTGGATGTGGTGGTCTGTGAGTATACTTGTGGTTGTGGTGGTGGTAGTGGGGCGTGCAGTGCCTATGTTAGTGCTTCTTCTTGTGTTAGTGTGATGACATGCTGATTGTGGGTGTGCATGTGCTCTTGATATGGCTGGGAAGAGGGATTTGGGATGGGGAAGTGATGGGAGTTGGGGTACGAGGTTAGGGTTTGTGGGAGGCTGTGGTCAATGAGGAGGCCAGACCTTGGAATGACCACAGGGCACAGTAAATGCCATCCAGGTAAGCCAGCATCTGGGTATTCTGACCAGCAAGCCCCTGGATGGCATTCAATAGTGCGTTCTGGCCTACAGCGATAGTCGCTGAAAGATCAACAGTCTTCTGATTGAGCATACCCAGCAAAGGTGATGCCACCCCTTTTAGCCGAGAGGCTATGGCCAACTGTGGGGAGGAAGAGGGAGAGAGCAGATTGGAACGTGGTTGGTCGACGATCATGCACATGGAGTAGTCACACTAGGGTCTGCCACAATTAGGGACTGGTCATCTGTGGAGGCCTCTGAAGAAGCTGGTGAGTCACTCGTGGTCTTCTCCCTAGTCCCCTCATCATGAGTGGCACTGTGTCCCTCTGAATCAGTGGTGTCTGCACAAGGGCTACAGTACCCAACTCCTTCTCCACTGGTGTGGCTGCTGTCACTTTCACTTTCCCCAGATGATGCTGTTTGAAGGTGTCTGTGTCAATGGAGTTTAACATGAACTTTGCTCAGAAAACATTTGCCAAGTCTACAGATTACACTAACTTCAAAGCACTCAGACTTGCCGTTCTTATCATCAGTATCTCATGGATGTTGGAAGAATTCTGCAAACCACCTGCTCACAATCTAGAAATTCCACTTGCTAGCTCCCATGCCATGTATGCCTTTTGTCCCTTATTCACTTTTATTTCTCTGCATTACAAATGGCTTTGACAGCATTAGTAAATATATATGCCTGGATACATTCCAAAACCACTGCAGGACGGAGCAAAACCTTTTTAACGTATCCAAAAGAGACATGTTTTGGGCCAGATAGTGACTCATCAAGATGGGATTCACCAACATCCATGTGATGGAACCTTCCATCTGAAATTGTCATTTCAAGTGATAACGCGTCCCTTTATGTCAATTTTATACACATTAGGACTCGTTTTAGGCCAATGAATCTTTGGACTCAGTGGTGAGACACCGCAGGACAAGATAACTGATCAATATGTCAAGTAATATATCAATGACGTCATCAATATTTATCGTCACAATATATTCTACTTTGGAATAAGACATTAATCAAGTTGTTGACGCGACCATGACCTTTCAGCCATGAATAACCACACCTTTGTTAGAATTTTATGAATTTTATTCCCTATTGATTACAATCTACTAGTAGAAGTGTCAATCTCAAAACCAAGAAGCAAAAGAGCATAGTCACAATATGGCAACTGTGATAAGATTTCATTAATGCAAAGATCACAAACATAAGGGCATAACATGGAGTAAACATAGATCAGAATACATAGAATATCATGTAAGTCTCAGTTCAGCATAGCACAATGTCAGTCTCGTCTATTTGTGTCAGTCAGGGTGATCACCTAGCCTAACCACTAATTAGCATCAGCATGTTGAACTTCATGCAAAATAATTTAGAACACCAATTTAGAAAACATCTAACTATGGTTTCTATTAAAAAATACAGCAGTTGGTACCTAGAAAGGAAAAGCAAACAGACAAATTACAGTAGCATTGTTATAATTATCCTCCAAGGATTAAGTCAGCACACAGGATCAGTCTTCGTCTTCAGGACATCAGTTGGATTGCCGTCAGTCTACTTCGTCTAAGGGGCAGGGGACACATCCCTCTTAAGGAGGAGAAGTGTAAGGGCAGTCTAAGGATAAAGATGGTTTATTTAAGCCTCAAATCACCAAACAGAGTGACAGAGTTTCTGGATAAAATCAATAGCATTCCCTACCTAATTCCAATGACCCTTCTGTGACATGAGTTTTTATCCCTTTTTCGCAATACCTTCCCCCAAAATTCTATTGGATATTCGCTATACCCCACTATCTTTAACCTATCAAATTATACATTAGGTAATCCAAATTGTCACCCCACAATAATTTATAACACTTTGATTGGTCTTCATAATTGACGTCTTTGTAGGTGGCACATTCGGGGGGGTTTCGTCATCATCTTGGCACGTTTCTCGGGTCATGAGCTTCTTTGTCCATGGTTAAATGTCCTTGTACATTCTTTCGTATACTTTTGTTTCAAAATCTGTATAAAACTTATACTAAGGCAGTTAGCATGCGGATGGGAACAGGATGAAGTTGGATACATAAAACGAAGGAAAAGAACAAATGCAGGGTCATGGCCCTTTACGAGTCAGCACACTGAAAAACAGAAAATATGCTTTAATATGAGAGTTACACAGCTAAATCTTCAAATCACGCTAACTTAAGGTCTAGGAGATTTTCTTATACAATGCAATATCATAAAGGTTAATATGAATTTTAACATGAACAGTTTTATTTATCATTGTTAGCTTCACATATATTTTTTGTGACCACATTATAGTTGAGTTTTCAAATGCATATTTAAGCATTATTCTAATAATTATCGTTTTCTAGGCAGCAATGTTAATCATTAATATAAGCATTTCACATTTAGCAATATGTAATATTTAAACTACGCTCTCCCACAAGTATCACTTTGCTCACCATCATTGCTTTCCTATCCGGACATAACTAAGGATACTCACATGTCATTTGGGCTATGTGTAACTCTGTACCCAGCGGGTACACATTCTGGTATGTTTTAATCAATACATTCTGGCCTGTAAGCTCATAATGGTTGACACAGACTGGCTCACATGCACATTTGGGAAGGACTGAAGCTTCATGACAACGTGTTACGTCATACATGAAATGAACACATTTTTGCTATTGAAACATTTCTCAAACAGATTTCAAATAAGGAATTATGCCATTATACACATTGCCAGTCTTTTTGGTGCAGCTGCTCATGATCATATTTTCACTGCACCAACTTACCATTGTAAAGTCTGAAACAGCACCTGTCTCACAAGTGCTTACAATGCAATGTCACCAGTAATAGGACCTACATTATCTACTCATATTTGCGATGGAGCATCACACCTGACCTAGTCCTCAAATGGGTCATTTGGTAGAAATGTCCTGCATACCATGGAGAAAATTCAGATACCCCTTTTTAGGTCTCGTCTAGGTAGAGCATGCACTGTCTCCTCGAGACATGCTGTATCTACTCTGAGTGCTTTAGACCAGCCCATCATTTGTTATTTGTTTTTTTTCCTGCCTCTCTGAAATCCTTGCTTTTTAGTGGTGGGCTGGATTTTATATGTCCATGTTAGAAATGGGGTATTTTGTTGGCAGTCAGGTTGCCCCCCGTCCAAGCAAGGACCCTCACTCTAGTCAGGGTAAAAAAGAATCACCCTCAGCTAATCCCCGCTCACCCCCTTGGTAGCTTGGCACGAGCAGTAGGCTTAACATCAGAGTGCTAGGTGTGAAGAATTTGTACCAACACACATAGTAACTTAATGAAAACACTACAAAATGGCACAGCACAGGTTTAGAAAAATAGAAAATACTTATCTAAACAAAACAAGACCGAAACGACAAAAGTCCACAATACACAAGTCAAGTTATCAATTAAAAACCAAAAAGAGTCTTCATGTAATTTTAAATACAACGAAAATGCTGTTAGCGTGGAAATGTAACTGGGTGCGTCAAAAATAACCCAGCTTCTCCTTTCAGAGTCCCAGGAACTGGATGGGCACCATGTGGCAGAGTAGGAGTCTCAGCAGAGGCTCCAGGTGCTGGCAGAGAGAAGTCTTTGCTGTCCCTGAGACTTTAACAACAGGAGGCAAGCTCTAATTCAAGCCCTTGGAGAGTGATCCACAACAAGGAAGGCAACACAAAGTCCAGTCTTTGTCCTCTTGCACAGGCAGAAGCAGCAACTGCAGGATAGCGCCACAAAGCACAGTCACAGGCAGGGCAGCTCTTCTTCCTCAACTCTTCAGCTCTTCTCCAGGCAGAGGTTCCTCTTGGTTTCCAGAAGTGTTCTAAACTCTGTCGTTTTAGGTGCCCTTCTTATACCCATTTTGCCCTTTGAAGTAGGCTTACTTCAAAGGAAAGTCTCTCTTGTTTGTGAAATCCTGCCTTGCCCAGGCCAGGCCCCAGACACACACCAGGGGTTTGGAGACTGCATTGTATGAGGGCAGGCACAGCCCTTTCAGGCGTAAGTGACCACTCCTCCCCTCCCTCCTAGTACAGATGGCTCATCAGGAAATGCATACTACACGCCAGCTCCCTTTGTGTCACTGTCTAGAGAGAGGTGCAAACAGCCCAACTGTCAAACTGATCCAGTCAGGGAATCGACAAACAGGCAGAGTCACAGAAATGGTTTAAGCAAGAAAATGCTAACTTTCTAAAAGTGGCATTTTCCAAAACACAAACTTAAAATCAACTTTACTAAAATATGTACTTTTAAATTGTGAACTCAGAGGCCCCAAACACCACATGTCTATCCGCTCCCCAAGGGAACCTACACTTTAATCATACTTGAATTTAGCTCCCATGTTAACCTGTGAGAGGGATAGGCCTTGCAACAGTGAAAACTGAATTTAGCAGTATTCCACTGTTAGGACATATAAAACACATTACTATATGTCCTACCTTAACTATGCACTGCACTCTGCCCTTGGGGCTCCCTAGGGCCTACCTTAGGAGTGCCTTACATGTAGGAAAAAGGGAAGGTATAGGCCTGGCAGGTGGGTACACTTGCCAAGTCGAATTTACAGTTTAAAACTTCACACATAAACACTGCAGTGGCAGGTCTGAGACATGATTACAGGGCTACATATGTGGGTGGCACACCCAGTGCTGCAGGCCCACTAATAGCATTTGATTTACAGGCCCTGGGCACCTCTATTGCACTTTACTATCGACTTACTAGTAATTGAAATATGCCATTCATGGAGAAACCAATCAACAATATAATTTACACAGAGAGCATATGCACTTTAGCATTGGTTAGCAGTGGTAAAGTGCTCAGAGTTCTAAAGCCAACAAAAACAGGTCAGTGAAAATAGGAGGAAGGAGGCAAACATTTTGGGGATGACCCTGCAAAAAGGGTAAATTCCAATATCCATCCCTCTTGTTTTTGGTTTCCTCCCATGGCGACTGGACCTATTTCATATACCCATGCCCTTCAGTCTATTTATGTTTGTTTCAGTGGTTTTTGTTGGCTTTCTCATGTTTTCTGAATGCTGGCTTTCTGAATAAAATGAGTACAGGCTATACAAACATTTGCCATCATTCAAAGTACGTTGTTGCCATTATTTTATAAACAGTGCTCCCCTCCAAATCCCTTGCTCTTTGCTTGTGTTTTTAGAATCTTGTGTTTTTTCGAGCACCTGAAGGCACTTGCTAAATTAAATGCGCGCAACGCACTACATTCTGGTTTTTGGAGTGTTGTGCATTTCCCCAGAACTGACCGCATTGACAAAATAAAACACATGTAGCACATTCGGCTGAAAGCAAGTTTGGTTAAAAATGTATTTTAGAATTTATCTTTAGATTCTGTTTTGTGTACACGGGTGTTTTGATAAATGAAAGGTGGTTGGTAGCACCGTGTATGATACGGCTGCCGCAGATATGGCTTCTCTTCTCTCCCCAAACACCTCCCACTTTGCTTTTGCCTCCCCCTACCCTTTTGTTTGTCGTCACTCACTACCCCGTAAGCATTTTATTTCAGAATCCTGTCTCCTTTCGAAACCGGAGGGGCTGGTGTGAATATTACCGTAAAGCCCCGAAAAGAAGCACAGAAGGGCCCCTACTTTGAACTGAAATGACATCATGGGGAGCCATTATCTGAGATTTTTCAAACATAAAAAATATGTAGTGATTTTTTAAAAGAACAATCCTGCCTCCAAACCCGGGTGCTTCATTCCAGTTTTTGGAATATTGTGCATTCTCACCTAGCTGACAGCATTGGCACAATACAAAAGCATACTGAATGTTCAGCTGATAGTAAGTATGGTCACAGATCAATTTTTCTATTTATATTTAGATTTTCTTAAGCGCACTGGGACGGTTTCACAAATGTAATGTGGTTTGTAGTACTGTGCTTGAAACAGCTTCTGCAGATTTGGCTTCTTTTCTCTCCCCAAACATGTCTCATATAGGGGAGAGCATGTGGCATAGCCAGAGTTGCCTACCCTGGAGCTGAGAAACCAGGTTTGAGTCTCAGCGCTGACTCAACAGCCCGTGATTCCGTACAAATCACTTAGGGGCAGATTTAAGTAAAGTGGTGCTGCATCCAGTTTAGCGTCGCTTTCCTTGCACCCTTTAGCCCCCCTATTGCCACCATGTGTGTGGTGCATCTAAGACAGGGCACACCACAATGCAGGGTAGAGGGCAATACAATTAAAAATTTTGACGCTAGTGATGTGCTGTTCAGGGTGGGCACCAAAGTTTTGGCGCTAACCCTGAACAGTACATAGGAGCCCATTGTAAACAACAGTGTGCCCCCTTGTGATGCCTGCTCTGAGCATATTGTACGAACTAAGATTAAAAATCTAACATTTTTGTAATGTTAATGTGATTTTTAGTACCCCTTATGCCACAGCTGCCCCAGATATGGCTCTCTTTCTCCTCCCAAACATATCCAGCTTTGTTGTTCCTAGCAACATAAAATGCGCTCAAGCAATATAGTGATTTTCAAGCATTCAAAATGTATGTATGACATTATCTTAGGAATAATGCTCCTCAGTAACCCTGCAGATGCATGGTAAAAAAAATAATTGTGATAGTAGAGAGTTTTCCCACAAAGCATAATTTTTCATACTATATATTTGCAGAAGTGCAGTATAGGTGATTTCACATAGTTTCCGTGCTTTTTAGTATCCTTTCCTTTCTTTATTAATCACACCCCTAGGGAACATACAAATCATCCACTTTTACAACTTACTAACTGGGCACCTTATTCGTTACTTTCTGCATTCGCATGTGTTATTTTGATTCCATACCATAAGGACCATATTTAAATGTCAAAGATTGTGAAGCAGCGCATCAACAGTGCCCTCTGCTTGTGTGGACACTTACATACATTAATACTTTCCAAATTACATTCATTTTACATGGGACAGGCTTCGTTCTACTTACACAAAAGGACAAACATGGAGGTGCCACTTTACATATCCTCTATCCGGCCACATTGCAACCTATGTAGCTATACGCTGGCAAAGTTTAAAAAAAAAAAAAATCTGCCCAAAACACAGGTACTATATATAGTAGATCAAAATACTCCAGCTGGTGATGGTGCAAAGTGGCAGGGTGGGGGCAAGGAGAACTAAACAAAAGTAAAATAAGATATTTTAAAAAAACTTACCCTGACTGCTGCACCGCCACTCTCCTGCATTGAAGGCACAGGCTTCCAGCCTGCCCTCCGGCCAATCGTGATTCTGCTCAGAGCAGCGTTATTTTTCGCTGGAGTGCTCTGGCTGTGCGCTCCGAGCCAGAGTGGGAGCCTCTGCCTACTCTCTCCAACCCGGCAACACAGTGACAGGTTGGAGAGAGCCCTATGCGCATGTGCGTTTAGCCGGCACGAGTCAGCCGGACAAAAGTACATGCGCACTAAGGAGAGTGCTGTGCACTCCCCACTAAGGCTGTCAGACCCCCATGGCCCCACCCCTTTACAAATAAAACAATAATAAACTGAGTTTATTATTGTTTTATTTTCAAAGGTTCGCAGCGTCTGCTGCTGCTGGTGGGGGGATGACGCCCTCCGCCATAGCAGAGGAGCCGCCGCTGTTATTAACAACAGCCATCAAAGAAGTAAAAATATATATTCCATTTCACCAGTAAAGTCACATAGAAGACAACCACTCTACTAAGGAACTCAACTAGAAAAATAAAAACCTCAAGCGGCCGCGTGACCTGTTGACTTTGCCAATGCTTGACTCAGCACCACCACAGCATGACTCAGTACCTCCTCAGGATCACTAAGCACCACCACAGCACCACCTCAGCATCAGCAGAGCACCACCTCAGCATCAGGACAGCACTACCTTCTCATCTGTGCACCACCACCAGTGCAGCACCAACTCAGGATCAGAGCAGCACCACCTCAACACCAGCGCAACACCACCTCAGCACCTGTGTAGCACCACCTCAACATCAGCACAGCACCAACTCAGCATCAGCACAGGCCCACCTCTGCATCAGTACACCACCGCTGTTGCAGCCTATCCTCAGCATCAGCGCAGTCCCAACTCAGCACCAGCGCAGTCCCACCTCAATTCAGCACTAACACAGCACCACTTCAGCATCAGCAAAACACCGCCTCAGCATCAGTGCAGCATCACCTCACCACAGCACTACATGAGCATCACTCAGCTCCACTTGAGCACCAGTGCAGCAGCACAACCTCAGCATGACTCAGCACCACAGCATCCCTCAGAACTATCTCAGCAACACTCAGCAGCACCTCAGTACCACTCAGCATTACATGAGTTTCACCTCCGCACCAGCACACCAGCACACCAGCACTTCAGCACCACCTCAACATCACTCAGCACCACTTCAGCCTGCTGTCCTCGGAATCTGGCATCTGTTGATTCTCCTCTACTGTCCACCCACTGGGCCTGTTATCATTCAGGTACTATTTCCCAACCTCCACCCTCCCGTTGTTTATGTCCCAGACAACAAAATAAAAGCTATAACAAGTAAGCAACAAAACAGGCAGGAAGAGGTTGGCAGCATTACAAAGAAAAAAAAAACTAGAAGACATTTTTGTGTGTTAATTATTTTTTTATTGGGCCATTCAGTTGTACATAATGTCTTCTTGGTTAAACATAAGGTAACACAAATGCTTACAACACTCTTTTATTATAACATTTCAACATGCTGCACAGCAGCCTCAATGCTCTACATCATAGTTGAAAAACATTGGCAAAGCCAATAGCTCTGGTTAAACACTTGTAAGGTCCAAAAGGCGAGATTTATTGGCTATGCCAATTTTTGTTTCACATACTGCCCTACATAGTACTTGGCTTGTGATGAAGAATCTTGTGACAAACTTTGGCACAAAAATGCATTCCAAACACAGAATCAGGCACTGTCTGAAAAACTTACAGCTCCAAAAATCCTCGTCTGCATTGGATGTGTGTCAGCCGTCATGCTGATGCCAAACTATATTGCTGTAAATAAAAAAAAAGTTAAACAACAAGAATAGCTATATACAATTACTCACCCCCTTGTTGTTGGGCCTCAACTGCCCCTCAGGCTCTGGGTAGGCCACCGCAAGGATGCCGGCCATTAGGGGGGTCAGGCTGCAGTGCATATACTTGCCTAGTTGGAAGGACTTGTACTGACTACTTGGTACAGTGTCGAGGTCTTTCCACCTATTCCTGCAATGCTACCTCTTGAAGACCCTCAGGGTCCACATCTTCTTCATGATGGCCTTCCACAAATCATGTTTCTAATGAACGATTACCTGTATGGATGAGAACAAATGAAAACAAAAGAGGTTTTGAGTGATTTTGGTTTTCTGTAGTACAGTCACACAATTTAGTAGCAGCTCTCGCAATCAACCCCAGAACCGACAGTACAGATTATCTGCAAAACATTTTAAAGTTCCTTTTTAATGTTCCTTAGAAACACTAGTTTGCAGTGATATGTGGGGTAGCTTCAACATTTTGTACCTCATGTTATCAATACAGGACACAAACACCATCTAAGCCAGGGATAAGGAACTTGTCATGTAGTCAGATTCACTCCAGATTCGTCCAACTCATTGTGAGCTGCCAAAGGCTAAACAACCTCTACATTATGTGCATATAATCACAGGCACAGCTACATTGGCTTCATGTCTAACCTTCTAAGAGTCAGATACTATGGTCTGCCCTCATACAGTGAATAAGGGCAGTATGTGAGGACTGCCATGTATCAGTGAGAGCAGGGTTTAGGGTGATGTATGAACAAGTGTGTGCGTTAGTGGGTCATACTTGTACGGCTGATTGTGAGCCTGTGTCATTTAGACTGGCAAAACAGGCAATACCGTTCACCTTATATGGCACCATAACATGTTTAAAACAAAATGTTACTCCATTTCCCAATTATAGCTTGCGCATTCATTTGACAGAACAGCATCAGACAACTCCAGAACTCTGAAACATTTAGTTGGATTTCAGATTTCTACCATTTTGACCTGTATGTTGGGCTGTATAATTCCACTTAAACTAGTGGTACAGTGTCTACTAGACTTAAAGTAAGGGGTCTGCATTTGTTCTCAATAAACCTGGAATACTAAGCAACACACACTGAAAACTCAGCTTATTCTCACAGGTGACATTCCATTTCAATACACAGACATTTCTAACATCCTCAAACAACAGCCTGTACACAGCTACGTCATTCAGTTCGCTACCCTCCAATCACAACACATCAGTCATGAACAAATGATCAAAGAGGAACCAAATAGCCTTTGGACAAAGAGGGAACAAGTTACTTTGGAAAGCATTCCCCACTCAAACAGTTCCTCTGGGGTCCCAGACAGCAGGCTGTACAGGATCTCCCTGGTGAGGATATCCAGCTCATCAGGGAAGAAGGCAGGGGTCCTGTCACCTGCTTTGCCTGGCATCCTAGCTCCCAGAGGTCAGTACAGCAGCAAAAAAAACGAGGAGGCCCTGTTGGCTGCAGTGTTAAAAGGTAAGTGAGATTTTTTTCAATACACTCCATACAAGTACATGACGGACGCAATAAGTGAGGGAGATGGACACAGCTATTGGGTTTCGTCTGTAGCCATCACACACATTAGCCTATGACAGGGTCCGTTGCGGACTCCTCCACTTCCTCGCTGTCAACTTCTGCTGACGGTTGTCAGTTGCTAAATGTCCTGTCGGCACGGTTAAGCAGCTCCCATTTTAGAGTGTGAAGCTGTGCATTTTTAAATTATTAGTGCATCCCCAGCAATCAAAATGGAGGCTAGTGTCTATACAAATGTCAAATAAGAACAACCGTGTTTTTGGCAAGATATAACACATTCAAAGAGAACCATGCCTACATTTGAGATCAATAGTGCTGTGAGGGAAAAAATACCTCAGTTGACGGTATTTTGAAAAAAAAATGTTTTAAGTTTAGTGCAAATAATACATTTTCAAAGGTGCTATTTGCACATAATTAAAAAAATAGACATACGAAAAAGTGAGTTTTGAATTTAAGAAAAATAATAATAATAATCTGTGTACATGTATGACACAAAGACTTACTTAATGTTACCAAGACACAAGATGCTTGTTGATCATCAAAGTATGGTGACAAAGGCCTCAGGTCTTCATACCATTTCCAGCCCTCACAACCATGGAGGAAAGGGATGTGTTAGAAAAGGTGTCTTTGGTTGGCAGTCAGGTTACCCCCTGTCCATGCAAGGACCCTCACTCTAGTCAGTGTAAGTCACATACAATCCAAATTATCCTGTGCCCACCCTCTGGTAGCTTGGCACTGAGCAGACAAGCTTAAATTAGAAGACAATGTGTGCAGTAAATAATGCAATAACACAGTTTAGCACCACAAAAATATACCACACAGTTTTTAGAAAAATATAGAATATATATCTGGATGAATGCAGGTCAGAAAAGATCAACATTTAATAAGTACACATTGAAATACCACTTCAGAGAATTATAAAAAGAGTCTTTAAAAAGCAAAAAGTGTCTCTTGCAAGCACAAAGTACCTGGTTTGCGTTCAAATTCTCTGCAAGGGATTGCAGAGGAGGAGATGCGTGGCGAACGGGGAGGTGTGCATCAATTTGCCTGGTGCGCACAGATGATGCGTCAATATGTTTTCACGCAGGGTAGGCTTTGCAACAATTTCCGGTGTGAAGACTGGGATACTCTTCAGGTTGCGGGGTTTTCGGATGCCCGGGGTATGATGCAGAGAAATCCTGGGCGTGCACGATGAAGTCACAGGGGCTGCATTGATCCGGTGGGCAATGCTTGGAAATTTGTCGCACTACAGGCGCTGCATCGATTCTTCTCTCAGGAAGTCGGGCTGCGTAGTTCCGGCTTGACATTGCGTCAATCCAGTGGGTGTGTGTCGAAGTTTCGGTCACAATGCTGACGCTGGGTCGATCTCCTCTCAGGGAGCTGGGCTGCATCGTTCCGGTTAAGCGTGTGGTGATTTTCTCACCGCGCTGCGGCTGTGCGTCGTCTCTTGCAGGCTGTGCGTCAAACTTTTGCTGCACAAGGAGCTCTTCGCAGGATGAAGTCTTTTTGGTCCTGAGACTTCAAGCAACAGGAGGCAAGCTCTATCTAAACCATCGGAGAGCACTTCTCAGCAGAACCAGAGGGCAGCAAGGCAGGAGGGCAACAGCAGGGCAGCAGTCCTTTGCAGAAAAGCAGTCAGGTGAGTCCTTTGGGCAGCCAGGCAGTTCCTCACAGGTTCTGGTCAAGGGTTTCTTCTCCAGTGGTATCTGGGGGCATGTTCCAACCAACTTTCAGTGGTGTGCTACAAGGATTACTTTATTCACAGCTACATCCAATGACAACAGGATTTGGCCACCGTGAAGGGAGAATGTTATGCTTCAGTTGAACCACCATATGTGGTTGGAGCAATAGATGGCACACATTTTGCCTTGATGCAACCACATACAAGGGAGCATTTTCACTTCCATTCTATCAATGTGCAAGTTGTCTGCTTACCAGATTTGTATAGCTCAAGTGGGTGTGCCCACTTTCCTGGGCCAACACAGATGATTCATTTGTATTACAGAACAGCACCATACCCCTGCAAATGTCACATCTTGGACCTGAGAGGGCCTGGCTTGTTGGTAAGTACAATATGACTTGAGGATCATTTGCTTGAATCCTGGTTTAGAAAGGTAAAATGGCTTGATATGATATTACTCTATCGATATGTTGCTTCCATGTAGAAGAGTCAGCTTATCCTATCAGACTATGCTTGTTAACACCGCTGAGGAATGCACCAATGCCAGGGGAAGACCACTTCTGTGAGGCCAATGGAGTTAACACAGAGGCCAATGGAGCGGCGGGCTTTTGGGTTCCTCAAGGCCAGGTTTAAGTGCCTGAACAAGACCAGTGGAGCCTTCCTCTGCTCACCCGATAAGGTGTGCCAAATCACTGTTGCCTGCTGCATGCTCCACAACATCACCTTACGATAGAACATCCCAATTATTGCCCAGGATGAAGGCTGTGAAGAGCAATCAGGTTACGATGTTGAAATGCCCAAGTCAAGATGACAGTAGTGAATGAATTGGACTATGTTAAGATATTAACGACCACTGCTTTACCTGAGTATAAGTTTACCTCTACATATTGTAACGTCCAATGTCAGGAAAAACTCCTGACATAGGGAACATATCAGTCTGCGATGGTAATTTGATGGAATGGTCAGTTCAGTAACGTCCAAGGCAAAAATGTTAGTCGATCAGAGTGTCCTTACATTGACTACTATGTTTATTGACATAGATCAAGTTTGTTTGTGCTATGTATATTGTCCTCCTAGCTTGTCAGTGGAGGCAAATTTAAAATGTGAAATCATTAAATATCCCTCGTTATTTTGTTTCCGGGTCCTTCACCATGTTATCTTCATTTGGACATTTCAAAGTTGTGATATTTGCAGTGATATCTTGCTAATGGAAAATAAAAAGTGAACATCTGTTGATCCTGGGGCAGACATCCACCTGGGATGGACAGATCTTGTACAGAGACAACTTGCACTGTGAGTTAATGGAAGTTTTTGAGATTGTATCGGACCTCTTTTCTGTGGGATGTTACCAGCAAGGCAACATGTGCCACTTAACTTGCTCAAACCACATGTGTATGTCAAGCAATAGCATTTCTTCCTTCAAATTGACTAAATCTTAAATTGTTCAGAAGAGGTGGCGGTTGATGTGTCTCCCTGTAGTTGATAAAACCTTTTTTAGCAAACTACTGAATGGTGGTTGTGACATTGCTCCAGATACTGCAACAGTGTCCTGTAATAGCCACGTGACCTCAAATTTTGTTACTGCCATGATGTAGACTGTTGGTGTTATTGATTTAGGATGAGGTCAAGCATCAATGATAGTTTGCCTATTTATTTTGATCCCATGTAATATTCCCTTTCTTCCATGGTGTCAAGGCTCTGGAGTGTCCACCTCTAGATGGCACAGTCTGCTGGGGTTATGCACGGTTTTTGAAACTGAGCTCTGATTTTGTCTGAGACTTGTCACCTACATATGTATGTTACCAAATACTTTGGGCTTTAGATTTATTTGTTTGAATGAAATGGGTAACACATTACCTCTTTGTCTAATTTTCCATTGTAAATAATTGTTCAATATATTTGATAAAATGTTGTTGGAAGATAGGCATGACAAATGAAATGCCACAATAAAAGCAACAGCAGTCTTGTAATTTGTGTCCATGTCATTTATTTGCATGACACAAAGGAATTGAACAGTGTTTCAGACAATAAGATAATGCACTAAATAAAATAGTCTGTCATGGTGGATGAAAGTACCCTCATATGCATCTCTAGCTACAAATAGGGCAACCTAAAAAAGTAAAATCAGACTGATAGATGGATTGGGCCTTTGTGTGATTTTCATTCTGTTACACATGCAGGCTGATTTGCACACATGCAAACTCCAGTGATGATATTGACCTGAAATGCAAAATATTGTTTATGAATTGTACATTACATGTAGCAGACATTCAGCCCAACACAGTGGTGAGTAGATTAGACTACTAGACCATTCCAAGACCTAGCAGGCTACAAAATATAAGACAAACTGTGGTTCAACTAAATAAAAAACTGGCATTGGTCATCATATGGACAGTGCAAAGTAACATGTGTGAATACCACTACTATTCAGCATGCCACATCACATGGTAGGAAATCTTGGATTCAACAGACTATGAATTATGTGATCATTTAAATCAATTCAAAGTAGCTATGAGGAGGTGTCAACATGCTTGAGGAACACAACAACTGACATTTCTATCCATAGCATGACATGGTGACTGTCAAATGCACATGTTTTTTAGATGTGTGCACATATGGAAGTAAAGGAAGGCTGTGCAACATTACATTGTGGTAATGTTTTACAGATACAACAACAGGGCATCATGGACATTAGTTGTTAAAAAGTGAGTTACACATATCTATTTCAATAACTGTAGGGGAGAACACATTTACAACATGTACACACATATGGGTATGAGGCGAATAGATGAAAATATCACTTTCAAGTAGTATACCTTCATCTGCAAATGGATGGCGTTTTGGACCTGTCTTTGGGAGAACAATAACATACATTGATAGAAAGCAAGGGACTAAGCAAACGCAAGGGATGGTCTATGGGGAACAATACACAATCTGACTCAACATATTGCGCATTGTTTGAAAAGAGATATACAAACATGATGCTAGTAATTAGTATGAAACAAGATATTTTGTGGACTAAAGTTTAGATATATCTGTTTTGATAAGGGTGTTGACCCATTCTAAAATCTAACTTGAGGGTAAAATTAAATTTGTGATTGTTAAGACATTGCTAAGTGTAACTTACCAGTCTCAAAACCTCTAGGGATTTTTGTCAAGTCTTCAGGATGTAGGATTTGGAAGAGCTTCTCCTCTTAGGGAAAGAGTTGTAAAAGGGTGCTGGAAGAGCCACCACCAGTCCTCTGGGCCCCCAGGCGCTGCTTAGAGGCCATGGAATGCACTCTCCCCCACAGGTTGCTCCACCTGTTCCAAATTTTTTCCTGTGTGCACAGGTTGTTGGTTTCAGCATTCGCTCCTCTTGTCCACATTTGCCTTTTCTGAGAAATTGTTGTATTTTGTACTTGTGCTCCAAACAATTGTGGCTCTACTCTAATGATTTGTTCCACAATGGCAGGCAAATCTTCTTCTGTGAATTGTGGATTTCTCCTCCCTGCCATTGTGATTATTTGTAAAAGAATAATAGTGCCCAAAAAAGAAGGATAATCCAAAAAATAATAGTAAGAAAAAAACACAGAGGGAGAGAAACACATACTAAAATCTGTCACCTGTGTGGCAATTTCTGCTGTTTAAATGGTGTTTTATAGTGTGTTTCTCAGGTGTTCTCAATTGTTCATTATACAACATTTGTGGGCTGCAAGCATCCAACCAATAGCCATAGTTCTATATTGTAAGTGTTTCACAATGGATTCCCACCATCATGGGACTACTACAGATATACTGCCGCACAAATATTTAAATAGGCTTGGCGGGATCCTGCTGTCAAGACAACGAACGTGGGATACTTGTCAGCATTGGAGCCCGCCTCATCAACTGCGGGGTGCAGCAGGCGGAGCGGCGTACACTCTGTTGTGGTGTTATGTGGCACAGCCTCGACTGACCTGTCAACTTGAAGTTCTTTTTCGGGTCCTCGAAATTTTTGAATCAGGCCCTTATCTGGGATGAATCTTCTGGGTGGGGACTGGCATAGATAGTATCACAAAAGACTAGAGCAACAACCTTCTTTTTCACATGACTACCCCAAGTGTTGCTCAGGTGATAGAAGCATTTTAGATAAAGAGGTCCCTCAGACATTCTGCCCCGCCTAGAGCATGAGGTGAAGCTGCTCCCAAATGAGGAAAAGTGAGTGGTTCCTCATTAACACAGGGGTGTGTCTGGGAGGAGATTCAATGACCATGAGACTGGAGCCTCACTTGTAGAATTGTGAATGAAGTGCTCTGAGAAAGTTAGTAGTAACGTGAAAAAGAAAGGAAGAGCTGAAAAAGAGGCCTAGGGAATTCTCCAGACACTGACTAGAAGCCGGAAAACAAATAGCACCACCACCGTACCAGCGCCTGTAGCTGGATGGATACTGCATTGGAATGAAGATCTCTGCTGATTTTTGAGGGAAGGAATCTGAAAGACTATTGATCTCTACTTGTATCCATAGATTGGAAGTGCTCTCCAAGATGAACATCTGGCTACTTCCTTTTCCTTGGCACAAGATCACAAAAACCAGGAAAAGGCTTCAAGGTCCAGTCTTTTGAGCTTCCAGCTGTAAGTGAACCACACCGGGCCCTTTAGGACACCTGGCAGGTTCTGGAGTGCCCTAGTGCATTGGGGCCCCTGCAGATGATAAGGGGACTGTTTGAGACTCAACCTGCTACAGGTCGGCATTCTCTCCTGGTCAAAACATTTTCATCCAGCAACTAATTGCATTGTATAATTTCAAAACGAAATATGTAGCCCAGCGGCAACCTTGTTAGCTGCAGCCTCCTGCCTTACTCTAATGAAGGAATGCAAAAACCAAGAAAGTGGTCACATGCAAGCATAGGACTTGGGATCAATGAGAGACAAAGAATCCATCTTAGAGTCAAAACAACTTCTGCTGCAATTAAATGTGCCTCTGTGCTGCTCTTAACATTTGGTGCTTCAACAGAAGACTTTAGAAGGATATTTACAAGGAAGTATCCAACTTTGAGGGTTTCTTACAGGCTTGGGCATTCTGCTTGACCCACTGATGTATTTGGCGAAGCAGAAAAATAACAAGTACCAAGGTACAAACCTTTGCCGGTATGGCCTGCTATGTTTACCTGGCACATGCTCCATCTAGGTTGCCAAAAGGGTGGGTCTAGTCTAGTGAACATCGACTTTGGTGCTTTGTGCTTCAAAACTTTGAATATCCAAACTTTGATTCCGCTAGTTCATTTTTAACAGTTTCTCTGTCATTTTGTCTGTTATAATTGTCTTGATTATTCTAAATTGGTCTGGCAATTGTATTGTGTTGTGTTCTTAAATTTAAAGTTGTTTGGTACTACTTGAACACAATATATATCTCTCTAGGCAGTTAGCTGCTGCATGTGCCACAGCTTCCATGGATTATGTTGAGTTTCTCATTAAACTATGCTGTGATCTAAACATATATGTGTTTCAGTAAAATAGGAGTGTTATGCCCACGATATTACTAACCCAAATTTCTGTCCATGATAATTGTGATTTAGTGTAGACAAGTGCTGAAGAAAGTAATGGCTTTAGAGAATTTCTCTGACATCACAGCATACAAATAAGCACTAACTTATAGAATTAGTATAATTTCTGTGAAAAGATCAGCTCAGACCCAAAGAGTGGTGGTTGCCTTCTGAGACCACCTTCCTACACTCGTTCCATCCAACTCCATTTTCATCTCCAGTCCATTCTTCACTGTCTATTGTACAACTTTACCCCCTGTCTCTAACTACATTCACCTGTACCAGCAATTGTGTCTTTCGGGGATATATTGTTCGGGCGTTGCAGGGGGGGGGGTAATAGTAATAAATTGTATCAAATAAATTAAAAAAACTTACCCACATGCAGCACTGCTGCTCCTCCATCTCCTCAACTGCAGGCAGGCACAGGCTCCTAGCTTGCCCTGCGGCCAAACCTGATGCTGCTCAGAACAGCGTTAGGACTGGCTTGGCTAGGAGCGCCCAGCCAGGGTGCTCCCAGGCAGACTGGGAGCCTGTGCCTGCTCTCTCCAGCCTGGCAACACAGTGCCGGACTGGAGAGAGCACAGTGAGCATTTGTGTTTGACTGGCCCGAGACGGCCGGCCAAACACACATGCACACTCAAGGGTGTGCCCAGTGCACTCCCCTTAGTGCTCGTCATCCCCAATGCCCTACCCCTTTAACAATGAAAGGATGACAAACTTTATTATCCTTTCGTTGTTAAAGGATTTGCAGCAGTTGCTGCTGCTGGTGGGGCGACACTCCTCCGCCATAGCGGAGGAGCTCCTACTGTCTACCAGTCTATTGGTGAGCACAATATAGGATACTCATTCTTTCTATTGCTTTTCTCTCCCCAATTTCCCCTCATTTGGCACTCAGTAAAACAACTGCATCTGCTTGCCTAAGTGCATGATGTGCTGCCGTTGCACCCTCCCCTCCTATTCCGATCCCCTATCTACAGTGCTCAATTAGTTTAGTGCTCCGTTTCCACTATATAAATGCCATACATAAATGGTTTACATAATTCATGGAATATTCCATGTGACACCGAATATGTTTTTACCCTCAAATGGGAGCACAGGACTTTTTCCCCTTTTTGCATACTTGCCCACAAAATCATGTCACAACCACACTCGACTGAAACAGTAGTTGCTATTTTCCACAACGTGGTATAGCACTTATCTTTGTTTTGCCTTTTGCATTTGTTTTAAATGCATTTAAATATATATGTGACCATTCAATATTTAGCCTGGAGAAAACCCTGCAACCATCTGTGATGAATCTTGTTCCAGATCCCATCCTTTCTGTCAAATGCAATTACTGCCAGTGAAATACCTCTTTCTTGCGAGTGTGCTTCAAGACTCAAGATAAACTCGCATCTTTTCTTTTGAGACATTATCGTCGTTCTGGCTGGCAATGCACTTGTTCCATTTCATATTTATATATAGCAAAGAACAAGTCAAAGTGAAAAAAAACGTATAAATCTCGACTTGGTAATGTCATACTTTCCTTTTTTCCATTGGATGGAAACCCTAAAGATAAATAGATCATGAATCATCAAGCCTAATAAAAATGTGTGCACATAGATTCCAGGACACACATACCTTTTCTGTTCCATTTGGCTTCACTGAAGGAAATAGAAAGAACATGCTCATACGTTCCCTGTAGCCAGGATTCTGCACCCGGGGCCTTGGTGATTGAGAACAGATAATTTAAAGATTTCCTGAAAATGAGGAGACTACAACTATTTTACTTTCAATTTTCGCAATGAAACAAAAAAAAAATCCAATCCACTACACTTTAAAATAAAAAAAAATCTCACTGACATTCCTTAAGTAGAATTCTAAATTGAAACAACTTTGCTTACCTGTTACTTCCAAAGCTATGTAATGATATAACAATAGATAAATTGTGAATTTCTGGATACTTCATTAGTCTTGTTTGTTGCCTTGACCATCAATTTTAGCACAATATGTATGTTTTGATTTTTATTAAAGACTCACACAATACATTATAAGCATGCGCCTTTCACCTCCAGCCTCGAAATAGCACAACAAATGTAAAATCAAAATTATCTTAGACATCAACTAATATCATACTGCCCGTGTGCCTTGCTTACCTGGACAGACACTGATAGTGAAACAAGTGATGAGAAAGCCAAAGATATTGTTAAATATTTGGAAATGAAAGTGGGAGGATCTGGTACAGGGAAGTGTCTCTTAAATCAGAAATCCATAAAAAATTGACAAACGTTGATCAGTATCGTAATGGGTTGGTTTGTCCAGATGGATAAAGCAGAATAGGGACTGAAAAATAGGGGTGCGCTGATTTGTTGACCGCATTATTCTTGTATTATGGAGTTCCGATCAAATTTCGCCAATCGCCGTATGGTGGAATTTGTTTCCTGCGAGGTTCTCGAAATGAGAACAGCCAAATGTGAATGAGATATGGCGTCCCCTAGTGCGATTTACCAACGTGGGTGTTTGCAAGCAGTCACGGTCGGAGGGCTGCCTCTTGAATAGATATGCTGGCGCTCAAGTAGATTTTCTCTTGATAGCCAGCAAAATCAACTTGAATGGCCACATGCTCTTGCTCACTACATGATGCCATTCGCACTACTAGCACTTAATTGCAGGTCAAACAGTACAACATGCTTATTTTCTGCCCTGGGCAGAAATCCTCAGAATCTTGTAACATTTTTAATTAAATCCACGTAATTCCAAGAAGTTAAACTCTGCGAGCACCATCTACGTCTGCTGAAAAAAATGATAAATTAAGTACTTATCAATGTCTGTGTTGAATGAAGCTCACACCCTTTACTCTAACAGATTTGTTCTGAAAATATTGAAAAATACAGGTGCCATAAAGTCTTTGGAGGAGTACAGCTGTGCCCAATAAAAGGCTAGTGCTGGTGTGCTTCCAGAATCTGCCATGTCCCAACCTTGGTTTTCCCTGTTTTTGGGCACTCATATTGCATGCTGCAGATTCAGAGGCACGGGTCTTTCTAAATATGTCGCCTAAGAGTCATCACTCTTCAGACAGGAGCTTCATCAATTGCATAGATGTGTTTCCGGTGTAAAGAGGGAACCCAGTGTTCTCTTTAGTATATTTCCTATTACTGGAATTGTGCCAGTGGATTCTGTCCTCATTGCTAAAACACAAATTGTAAGCTACCTAGGAAATGGTCCCATTTTCTGCTCCCCATCATTATAAGTAGCCTGTCAAAGATTCTTGAGACTGCCCTGATGCAGATCAAGAAAGTATTTCCTAAGTTAGTACCGGCAAACCCCTGTTCCACCAACCCATTCTAGCAAGGCTGTTGATGAAAAGCTAGTGGTAGGGGAGGAAGCAGAGACCTCAGCATCTGATCTGCGCTGTAATCAAAACCTCTGCCATACCTTGTATCTAGAAGGTGAAATGTGGTGTTGATACCTTATTAAGGATGGTTATTACTTCCCCCCTCCAAGGTTAACTTCAGTGGCGGCCGTCAGCTTTAGGAGGGCGGCGGGTGGGCGGGACACACACACACACACACTCTCATTCTTTCACACACAGACACGCATGCACGCACTCACATCCATTAACAACACACATACTGTTAGAAATGGGGTCTTTGGTTGACAGTCAGGTTACCCCCTGTTCAAGCAAGGACCCTCACTCTAGTCAGGGTAAAAGAGAATCACCCTCAGCTAACCCCTGCTTACCCCCTTAGTAGCTTGGCAGAGCAGTAGGCTTAACTTCAGAGTGCTAGGTGTAAAGTACCAACACACACAGTAACTCAATGAAAACACTACAAAATGACACAACACCAGTTTAGAAAAATAGGAAATATTTATCTAAACAAAACAAGACCAAAACGACAAAAATCCGACATACACACTCAAGTTCTGAATCTTTAGAGATTAAACTCAAAAATAGCGCTTAGAAACAAAAATGCTTCGATGAGATGTTAACACGGCGTTGTGACGGAGTCGTTCCCAACAAGCCGACACCAGCGGCGCCGGACATGGAGTCCTGTAGACCCTCAAGTACAGTACCTTTGGTGAAGAGTGAAAACAAGCCGATGCGAGAAGTCGGGGATCGCGGAGTCTGTGCGAAACGTTGAATCTTTGCACTTCGAGCGGCGTCGGTCACAACGTGGTGCAGCGACTTCCATGGAGTCGCGGACTTCAGCGGGGCTGCGGTGGTGTCGGGCCTGCAAAGAGCGTCACGTTCCAGCGAAGGTCATGGCGTCGGTGCAGGTGGCGTTACCGGATTCAGCAGCGGCGTCGGTCCGGAGTCGTCCGAAAGTTGATTTCCTTGGATTTCCACCAGCTTTCCTTTCAAGGGCCCAGGGACTGGATAGGGCGCCACTTGTCGGAGCAGGAGTCTCTCCAGAGACTCCAGGTGCTGGCAGAGAGAAGTCTTTGTTGTCCCTGAGACTTCAAACAACAGGAGGCAAGCTCTAACTCAAGCCCTTGGAGATTTCTTCACAAGATGGAAGGCACACAAAGTCCAGTCTTTGCCCTCTTACTCTGGCAGAAGCAGCACTGCAGGAAAGCTCCACAAAGCACAGTCACAGGCAGGGCAGCACTTCTTCCTCAGCTATCAGCTCTTCTCCAGGTAGAGGTTCCTCTTGGTTCCAGAAGTGTTTCTAAAGTCTGTAGATTTGGGTGCCCTTCTGATACCCATTTTAGTCTTTGAAGTCACCTTTCTTCAAAGGGGACTCACACCTACTTGTGAAATCCTGCCTTGCCCAAGCAAGGCCTCAGACACACACCAGGGGGTTGGAGTCTGCATTGTCAGAGGCAGGCACAGTCCTTTCAGATGAGAGTGACCACTCCTCCCTCCTAGCAGAGATGGCTAATCAGGAAATGCAGGTTACACCCCAGCTCCCTTTGTGTCACTGTCTAGTGCGAGGTGAAAAACAACCCAACTGTCAAACTGACCCAGACAGGGAATCCACAGACAAGGCACAGTCGCAGAATGGTTTAAGCAAGAAAATGCTCACTTTCTAAAAGTGGCATTTTCAAACACACAATCTTAAAATCAACTTTATGTATTTTTAAATTGTGAGTTCAGGGACCCCAAACTCCACATGTCCATCTACTCTCTAGAATCTACACTTTAATCATATTTAAAGGTAGCCCCCATATTATCCTATGAGAGAGACAGGCCTTGCAACAGTGAAAAACGAAGTTAGCAGTATTTCACAGTCAGGACATATAAACCACATTACTATGGGCCTGATTCTAAGCTTTACACCCGTCGCGAATTTCAGTGTTTGCAAAGCAGACACTGAAATACTTTGTGGGGCCCTCTTACGGGGGCCCCTGCAGTGCCCATGCCATTGGCATGGGCACTGCAGGGGCCCCCAGGGGCCCCACGACACACCATACCGCCATCCTGTTCCTGGCGGGCGACCCGCCAGGAACAGGATGGCGGTATGGGGTGTCAGAATCCCCATGGCGGATTCCCATGGGCAGCGGAAAGTCGGCGGTACACCGCCGGCTTTCCGCTTCTGACCGCGGCTGTACCGCCGCGGTCAGAATGCCCGGCGGAGCACCGCCAGCCTGTTGGCGGTGCTACCGCCGACCCCGGCCCTGGCGGTATTTACCGCCAGGGTCAGAATGACCCCCTATATGTCCTACCTTATCCATACACTGCACCCTGCCCTTGGGGCTACCTAGGGCCTACCTTAGGGGTGCCTTACATGTAAGAAAAGGGAAGGTTTAGGCCTGGCAAGTGGGTACACTTACCAAGTCGAATTTACAGTGTAAAAATACACACACAGACACTGCAGTGGCAGGTCTGAGACATGATTACAGGGTTACTTGTGTGGGTGGCACAACCAGTGCTGCAGGCCCACTAGTAACATATGATTTACAGGCCCTGGGCACCTCTAGTGCACTTTACTAGGGACTTAACAGTAAAACAAATATGCCAATCATGGAGAACCAATTATGTACACATTTTAAACAGGAGCACTTGCACTTTAGCACTGGTTAGCAGTGGTAAAGTGCCCAGAGTAATAAAAACAGCAAAATCACACAACAATAACCTGGGGAACAGAGGCAAAAAGTTAAGGGAGACCACGTCAAGGATGAAAAGTCTAACACATATCATTCAAACAAGCACGAACGCACCAAACATTCATTTCGAAACATCACACACACTCATTCTTTCACACACGCACGCACGCACACACGCACATCCATTAACAACATTCATACAATTCAAACATGCACGCACGCACCAAACATTCAATTTGAAACATCACACACATACACACACACACACACACTTACCTTCAGCCTCCAGGTCACAGGAGGGTTGGGACTGCTGCCTTCCCTCATTGGCTGACCTTAGGTCCCAGCCTAGTCACAGAGTGGGATGGCATTAGTGAGACTGCTGACCCCACCCCACTCTGTCACAAAGTGTCACTGATTGACACTCGCCTTGGGCACTTCAGGGCTTAAACTGAAGCGCTCAGGGAGAGTTTCAATTGGTGACGCTTTCCTTGTCACCCAGGGGAGGGCCTCGAGGCACCTTTGCTGGGCCGAGGAGGTCACGCCCATAGGAGCTGTGATCTCCTCAGCCCAGCAAAGTTCAGCTCAGGCAGCCAGGAGTCTGCGCAAATCGCACATGTCTGCTCCTGGCTGCCTGACCTGAACATGAAGAGTGTCTGTCAGGCTGACCTTTGTTCAGCCTGACAGACACTCTTCATGGGGGGCAAAAGGTGGGGGGGTGTGGCCCCTCCGCCCTAAAGAATGGTCCGCCACTGGTTAACTTGCTGTCCGCATGTCTTAAATCCTGCTTAATATGAAACGAATATCCTGTGTAATCTGTAAAGGATTTATTAAAGTCGATTTCTATGCACCTGTGATCAAAGAATATGTGTTTTGGACTATCTGACAGTATGATGGTAGGTTTTTGGGAATACCCAAACAAAGAGAATTCCAATTGTCTAAAAGAGAGTCATTCGAACAGTAACAGCACATTTTCTGTTAACGGAAGTAAGGCAAGGCAAAATATGTCACTTCAGTTCAAAGTGGTAGAAAGAAGCTGATAACACAGCTGACATCTATAAAGTGAGAGCAGAGCTGATTTAATTTAAACGAGGCTTCACACCCACTTTCATCAGTGTGAGATAACATGTCATCAACTGTGATGCATATGTCTTTGCATTTAAACAAATGAATGCAAATGTAAGACAAGAAATAAGTTTTAATGATAATTGTAAATTGTATTTAAATAGAGCGTTCTACCTCTGAAGAGGCATTGCACACTTTGCGGGGATTAGCATGCTAGCGTGGGATTTTAGGTTAGAGGTCAATCAATTAATCAATCAATCAATCAGTATTTGTAAAGCGCAGCTACTCACCTTTGAGTGTCTGAAGGTGCTGTGGGGGGAAGAGAGGGGCCTCATCCAAAGAGCGACATCTTGAGGTTCTTCATGAAGATGGTGAGCAATGGTGTTGGAAAATGGATTATTGGTAGGGCAGGTAGGTACCTACACCTAGCAACAAGCCACAAACCTCCACATAAGTACAGTTAGGTCTCAGTAAATTAATCCCAGCTCTACCCTTGGTAGCTTGGCATCGAGCGTCAAGGCTTAACTTAGGAGACAAAGTGTAAAGCATTCAAATATCACAAAACAGTAATTAAATAAAACACAGGAAACAGTTTAAAAATCCAAAACCAATTTATAAAAATAGCTTATATTTTTATCTTTAAAATGACACAAAAACGATTAAAATCGGTTCAGTGGAACCGGAGATATGAATTTTTAAAGTATTATTATTTTCTACCGCTTAGAAACAAAAAGCGCCAATCGGGTCATCTGGTTGCACCAGTACCGGGGCAAAGTCAAACTTTCAGGCCGACCGCGATGGAGCCCTGCTCGGCTACAAGTCGCGGGAGGCCTCGGTTAAAAAGTTACCTTCTGACTTAGTCTCTTTTTTGATGTTTTTCTTCCCCGGGACGAACCTGCCAGTTGAATCCGACCTCCTGGAGCCCTTGTCCGGATACGCGAAGTCGGTTTCCTCGGTGGTGATTTTTACCTTCGGACTTAGTCGTTTTTTCGAGATGAAAATCCTTCGACCGGGGTAAACCTGGATCTTGATCCGACACCATGGAGCCCTTCTCGGATACGATGGCTGGGAGGTCCCGGTCAACTTTTTACGTTCGGACTTAGTCTCTTTTTTGGATGTTTTTCTTTACCGGGACGAACCACGAAGTCAGGCCGGGTCGCGGTTGAGGCAAGCCGGCTAGAATTTCCGCGTCGGGTCGGTCCCTCTCTGGAGCTTTTTTCCAAAAATTCTCAAATCTTTTCCAAACTTCTGGGGCTTCACCCAGATGTTCTTTTAAGGTTCTTTTGGGGTCCACAGCTCACCCCAAGGGTCCAGAAGTTCTGTGATGGTCCTTGGGGGGTGCGGACTTCAACTCCCAGAATGCACCTGGCGCAAATTCCTTTTTGGCCACTGGACAGTGGTCAGCTGGTCGCTTTCTTCAGGAGTTGGTGCAGGGGACTCTGGTTTAGCAATTTTTCACCTGTAGCAAACAGGGAGTCCCTCCTTGAACCAGTTGAAGCCAGGCAAAGTCCTTCTTGTGGTGAAGCCCAAGTGTGCAGCTGGTGCAGTCCTTCTGAGTGCAGGTTCCAGGTGCAGGCCAGGGGTCCAGCAGGGCAGTCCTTCTTCTCCTTGTAGTTCCTTCTTCTTGAAATTTGGTGGGGATCTGAGGTGTGGGGGCAGGTCTGCCAGTTTTATCCTTGCTCCTGGGTGAAAAGCAGGGGGGCCCTGGTTCTCCAATCAGGGACAGGGTCGTCCCCCTGTGATGACCACTTCCTGGGAAGTGTGGCAAAAATCAATCCCAGAAGGCAACAGTCTCTAAAAATCCAACATGGATGAATCTGATTTTTGGAGGTTACATCTGGCTGAGCCCACCCACTGGTGTGGCTAAAAATCATAAACACACCCCTCTCCTGCCCTCTCCTAATCTAATCAAGGGGGCACCTAATTGTCTGGGGTTGCAGGATGTGGGGGTGTTGCTGGGTGCTGCAAATGTCCTTCTCTGCCTTTGAAGACCAGTTTGGCAGCCCTCCCCCTTCCTGCCTCACCATCTGCTGAGGGGAGATTCTCTCCCCCAAGCACATTCCTTTGTGTGAAGCCAGGCCACTTCACACCTCATTAAAGTAGCCTGGCAGAAGCTGCTGCAGGCTGGCCAATCAGAGCACAGCAGCAAAAACAATGCAGAGCTGAAATTGGCAACTTTTTAGGTAAAGTCTAAACTTTTTACCTGAACTGGTTATATTAAATCCAACAACTGGAAGTTGTGGGATTTATTATAACAATCAATTTGATACCAAATTCTTGGTATGTAACATTTAAGGAGACTTTAAAATTTAAAATAAAGTCTGCCCATTCTAGCCTATGAAGGCCATTTACTTCAATGAGGGAAAAACGAATTTGGCTGTTTTTACCTCACCAAGGCTTATAAATCTATTTTTATAAAGTCCCTGCTTATAGTTACATGGCACCCAGCCCTAGGGGCACATAGGGCACACCTTAGGGGTGACTTATCTGTAAAAATAAGGTAGTTTAAGACTTTGGAAATACCTTTAATTCCAAAGTCGAATTTGCATATAACTTTAATTTAAAAGCAGCCAGCAAGGCAGGCTTGCTTTTAAAATGACACTGGGCACCTCAGCAATGCACCTAGGTGTGCACCACCTATGCTGTGGTCCCTAAACCTACATGCCCTACCATATACTAGGGACTTATAGGTAGGTTAACTTAGCCAATTATAATTAGCCTAATTTGCATATCCATTTTACACAGAGCACTGGCCCTGGGACTGGTAAGCAGTACCCAGGGCACAGCCAAGAGTCAGTAACCACCAGTACCTATCCAGAAAGAGTGGGGGTGATCAGGCAAAAAAAAGGACTTTCCTACACTGCCCCCCACCCCCAGATGAAAGGTGATGGGTACTAACCTACACCCTGGTAGTCCTCATCAGCTAAGTGGAAAAACCTGGAAAGGCCATCTGCATTGGCATGAGCAGTCCCAGGTCTGTGCTCCACTGTGAAGTCCATCCCCTGTAGGGAAATGGACCACCTTAACAGTTTTGGGTTCTCCCCCCTCATCTGCATCAACCATCTGAGAGGTCTGTGGTCAGTTTGTACACGGAAGTGAGTGCCAAACAAGTAAGGCCTCAACTTCTTCAGGGACCAAACCACAGCAAAGGCCTCCCTCTCAATGGCACTCCATTTTTTCTCTCTGGGGAGTAGTCGCCTGCTGATGAAGGCAACTGGGTGATCATGGCCCTCTTCATTAACTTGTGCTAACACTGCCCCAATCCCTTCCTCTGAAGCATCTGTTTGCACTACAAACTCCTTGCTATAGTCAGGGGCCAGTAACACTGGTGCTGAACACATAGCCTGTTTTAGGGTGTCAAAAGCTTTTTGACACTCTGGGGTCCAAATGACCTTCTTGGGTTGTTTCTTGGAGGTAAGCTCAGTCAGAGGGGCCACTATGGTCCCAAAATTCTGAACAAACCTCCTGTAATACCCAGTCAGGCCAAGAAAGGCCCTGACCTGAGTCTGGGTTTTTGGAGCCTCCCAATCCAGGATAGTCTGGATCTTGGGCTGGAGAGGTTGTACATGGCCTCCACCAACAAGGTGGCCCAGGTACACAACAGAACTTTGCCCTATCTGGCACTTGCTTGCCTTGATAGTCAGGCCTGCTTGAAGCAGGGCCTGAAGCACTTCCTTCAGGTGGACCAGGTGGTCCCTCCAGGTGGAACTAAATACAGCTATATCATCCAGATAAGCTGCACTAAAAGATTCCAACCCAGACAGGACTCTATTCACCAACCGTTGGAAGGTGGCAGGAGCATTTTTCATCCCGAAGGGCATCACCTTGAACTGAAAGTGGCCCTCTGGTGTGGAAAATGCTGACCTCTCCTTAGCTCTTGGATTTAAGGCAATCTGCCAATATCCTGAGGTCAGATCAAATGTGCTCAGGAATTTGGCAGCCCCCAACCTGTCAATGAGCTCATCAGCTCTGGGGTGAGCATCAGTCCTAGTGACTGCATTTAGACCTCTGTAGTCCACACAGAATCTTAATTCTTTCTTCCCACCTTGGGGATTAGCTTTGGGCACCAGTACCACTGGACTGGACCAAGGACTATCAGAGGGCTCAATTACCTTCAGGTCCAACATCTTAGCCACTTCAGCTTTGATGTTGGCCTTGACCTGGTCAGACAGCCTCTACAGCTTGTTCTTGACAGGCAAGCTGTCACCAGTGTCAACATCATGGACACACCAATTGGTGAGTCCAGGGGTCAGGGAGAACAGACTAGCAAACTGTCCCAAGACTTGCTTACAGTCTTGTTGTTGCTGATCTGTCAATTTGGGAGAGAGTACCACTCCCTCCACTGACCCATCTTTTGCCTTTGAGGACAGGAGGTCTGGCAGAGGTTCACCCTCCTCCTCCTTCACTTCATCAGTGACCATCAGCATGGTCATGTCTGCCCTGTCCTGGTGGGGTTTCATCCTGTTTACATGTAGGATCCTGTGAGGATTCCTGGGGGTGCCAAGGTCCACCAAGTAGGTGACCTCACCTTTTTTTCTCTAGGATTGGATAGGGCCCAGTCCATTTGGCCTGTAGTGCCCTAGGAGCCATGGGCTCCAAAACCCACACCAGCTGTCCTGGGTGATACTCAGGCATGGTAGCCTTTTGATCATGCCAGAGCTTCATGAGCTCCTGACTGGCCTCCAGGTTTCTGCTTGCCTTCTTCATATACTCAGCCATGCGAGACCGCAGGCCTAGTACATAATCCAGCACATTCTCCTTGGATTCCTTGAGAGGCTTTTCCCAAGACTCTCTCACCAAGCACAATGGGCCTCTTACAGGGTGCCCAAACAGTAACTCAAAGGGGCTGAATCCAACCCCCTTCTGTGGCACCTCCCTGTAGGCAAACAGCAGGCATGGGAGGAGGACATCCCATCTCCTCCTGAGTTTGTCAGACAAACCCATGATCATGCCCTTCAGGGTCTTATTGAATCTTTCCACCAGACCATTGGCCTGTGGATGGTAGGGTGTGCTGAACTTATAAGTAACACCACACTCCTCCCACATGGCTTTCAGATAGGCTGACATAAAGTTTGTGCCCCTATCTGAGACCACCTCCTTTGGGAATCCAACTCTGGTGAACACACCAAGTAGGGCCCTAGCCACTGTGGGAGCAGTGACTGTCCGGAGGGGTATTGCCTCAGGGTATCTGGTGGCATGGTCCACTACCACCACAATGTACCTGTTACCTGAAGCAGTTGGTGGGTCTAGGGGACCAACAATGTCAATCCCCACCCTCTCAAAGGGAGTCCCAACCACTGGCAGTGGAATCAAGGGAGCCTTTGGCTTGCCCCCTGTCTTGCCACTGGCTTGACAGGTGACACAGCAGCTGCAAAACTCCCTGACTTTTTCTGACATTTCGGGCCAATAAAAATGGTTGACCAGCCTGCTCCAGGTCTTGGTCTGTCCCAAATGACCAGCTAAGGGGATATCATGGCTTAAGGTAAGGAGGAATTCTCTATACTTTTGGGGGACCACTACTCTCCTAGTAGCCCCTTCTTTAAGGGCCCTTGCCTCAGTGTAGAGAACTCCATCCTCCCAGTAAACCTTGTGGGTACCACTAGTATCCCCTTGTTCTTGCCTGGCAGCAGTCTGCCTCAGGCCCTCAAGAGTGGGACACTCTCTTTGTCCCTGGCACAAATCTTCTCTGGTGGGCCCACCTGCCCCTTGCAGTTCTGCCAAGTCAGGCAGAGTTTGCAGGGAAGGTGTCCCTCCCTCAGAGTTCAGATCCTCCCCCTCAGGGTTGGATTCTTCCTGACCCTCTGTACTTGTTGGGGCTGGCAAGCCAGACCCAGTGCCTTTTCTCTTTTTCTTGGAGGCTTGGCCCATTGTTCCAGGGTCCAAGTGTCCAGCATTCCCCTGTTGTGCCGCCTGTGACCTGGTCACAGCACACACCCATTCAGGGAGGTCCAGCATCTGCGCATGGACCCTTCTTTCCACTTCTGACCACTCAGATGCTTCAAGATCATTCCCCAGTAGACACTCTACTGGGAGGGCAGGAGCTACAGCTACTTTTTTAGGGCCAGTCACACCTCCCCATTCCAGACTTACCATAGCCATGGGATGGAGTTTGGTTCTGGTATTTGCATAAGTCACCTGGTGGAAGACACCAGGTAAGACCTGCTCTGGAGAAACCAGCTTTTCTGCGACCATTGTCACACTGGCTCCTGTATCTCTCAGAGCTTCCACTTCAGTCCCATTGACTTTAGGTCTCTGCCTATACCTCTCCATGATGGGAGGTAAGGTGGCCATAGTTGCAATGTCCATCCCACCCACGGATACTAAGGTGACCTCAGTGTACCCTGATTCCACCCCTGGGCCAACTTCCACCCCCAACCCTACACTAGCAATCCCCTGGGATTGCCCACCAGTGGGGGGCTTCTTGGAGCAGATAGCATCTCCTCTTTTATGTCCTGGCTGATGACAGTCAAAACACTTGCCGGCCTTAGCAAGCTCCTGAAACTTTCCTGCTTTAGCAGGATCATAATTCTTTCCCTGATACCCTTTCCTTTTAAAAGTGAATTGGCTCGGGGCTCCCCCTCCCTGAGAAGTTTTTGGGGACTCTTGTGAGGACTCTTTGGGTTTTTTGTCATCTTTCCCCTGGTTCTTCCCCTGAGAAGAACCATGTCCTCCCTTTTTCTGATCACCCCCTGGGGGTTTCTGGTTAACCCTAGTTCTTAACCAGTCATCTGCTGCCTCCCCCAGCTCTCTGGGGTTGGTCAACCTAGAGTCTACTAGATACTGGCGGAGCCTCTCTTGGACACAATTAGTTAGAAGGTGCTCCCTCATAATCAAATTGTACAGCCCCTCAAAGGTACTTACCCTGTTGCCCTGTACCAGCCCTCCAGTGCTTTTACTGAAATGTCCACAAAGTCCACCCAGGACTGGGTGCTTGTCTTTTGGGTGTCCCTAAACTTAAGCCTATACTGCTCTGGGGTTAGACCAAACTTTTTAGTCAAGCAACTCTTCATACTGGGGTATGAGTCTGCATCCTCCCCACTCATGGTTAGGAGCCTATCCCTCCCAGAGTTGGGAACTAACTCCCAAAGGAGTGAACCCCAGTACTGAGGCTTGACTTTCC